>NC_054382.1:29837451-30137451 GCF_017654675.1 Xenopus laevis | reverse complement strand
AAGGGGCAGTGATAAAGGTCATTCGACATTGGAGAAAACAACATTTGTGGTCCCTCCTGTTGCCATATGCCAAGCTGGGAAGAGGCACACAATAGATGTCATTTACCTATGGGAAGGAAGTGTGCAAACGGCAAAGAAGGGGTTTAATCCACCATGTTTTTGCTCTTGGAACACTGCCTTCTCCTCTCCCTAATTTGCTGCAAGTCTCTGCACTTCGTATCAGCGCACAGGGGCCTGCAGCCACCCCAGTGATATACAGCACTGCCTGTGTTTTGCAGCAATGTATTCATGAGGAGTGGGAGGGGAAGGCACCTCCTGGATTTGCCAATCCCCAAACTTTGGAGTCATTTAGACATGCAAGTCAGGAAACAGCAGACACAAAGGTGTCCTTGTAAGGTCTTGGCTAACTTGAATCCACCAACACTGCCTTCTGCAAGTGCCAAGTGCAGCCAGACCTAGGAAAGAAGTGTTACATGAATGAGCACTAATAGGTGCCACTTGCCCTTGTGCTTGTGAGAGTATAGGTGTCAGCTTGAAGATGAGCATGAAGGATAAGGAGCATCCATTCTACAATTTTAATTTGTCTAATTAGAGTGGAGTTTTATAGGACACAATATTTAGTTTTAAATTCACTGAGAAAGAAGTACTCAACATCCCTCCTATAAATTCATAATTAAAAAGTAATTGTAAATATGTTTATCTGTTTATAGAAATCCCTGTATAAGTAAGGTATCATTAAGGGAACGGTTTATAGATTGTTTCCGCAGTCCATTTTTCAGAAATGTTCAAATCTGGGCATGGGTATGGAAACAGTAATCCTCGACTATAGAGCTCACCTTTTACATGTAAAATGTTCTCTAGAAGGGAATTAGGGAAATGCACTATATAAAATAATATTTAATACTTCTTGAATTTTCTTCCATCATCTCCAAAGCTAGTTACATTTTCATTTCCAGAAATTCCAACCCTAAAATATGCTACAAGATATCAAACATTCCAAAAGACATACAGGCTCCAAAAAGATTTGGGTCTTCAATTGCACGCTTACTTTTCATAGAAGGCTTTGGGTATGTTTAACAAAGCCAAGGAATCCATGAAATCTCAATCTGCATTTGGTTCTAGGAGATAAAATATAACCGTCTGAGGGAATATGCCAGATGTCTTGAATTAATGTTTGGCACAATTAAAAAATGGATGGTATTTACTTTTTGCTGCCATAAAGATATGCACATCTTGTTTTCCAACTTTTCACTATTTTAAACTATTTTAATATCGTCTCATTGTTTACTGAAGAGAATAACCCAGGGGTTTAGCTTTTGTTTGAAATACAGTATCTGAGATGTTTAGAAGAAAACTCTGCTAATATTTCTTCATTTTTTTGGATCTACCAAATGCGTAGAATGCACCCCAGCTCTATAAATTCCTCGGGGGGTTATTTATCAAAGTCCAATTTTATTTCAACATTTTCTGCTATAAACTCCGATCACATCCGCTTGGGTTTTTATGCCTATTTATTATTACATTTTCCTAAAATTTGATTTGCTGGAAAAATCAGCTTTTCAAGATTTTTTTCAGATTTTTCACCAAAAAATTTCTTATGCTTTTTTGCCCGAAAACTTTAGGGTATTGCACGAAACCCAGCACACATGAAAAAATCAATGGGACTTCTCCCATTGACTTATATGCAACCTCGACAGGTCTGAGATATCGGATTTTCTAATGCAGACTTTTCCATCCTCAGGGTTTAATACATTTTTTTAAAAGTCCTGTTTTATAAAAAAAAAAAATCACACATTTTTCAGGATTTTTGCATTCGGAGTTTAGTAAATAACCCCCTTGGTGTTTGTACTGAAATCCTAGTTGCTTGAGAAGATTTTTACAGCACAATTTCCAAGTTTTAACTGTTACCTGATTTCAAGCTTTTTTTGGATACTGCAATAAAATATTAATGAAATGTTATCTATGCCTTCATAATAAACCAGTTAAAAATCAGTGAGAAAAAGTTATCTCTTGTTTTATCATTAAAAAACCCATTTTCTCCAAAATCAGTTGTAGTTTTTTTCCCCCATAGAGTTTTCACGTGATAAATTGCGAGATGAGTTTTTCTGAATTGAATTGCATTTCAAATTGAATCTCATCCATGTGATTAACCATTTTTTTTACTGAATTGAATCTGGCCCATTATATGTTGCCCTCATAACAATTGAAATTGATTGTAATATAGCATAATTAAGTACATTTTAGTGAATTACATGGGAACATACATATTCTCAAAAATGTATGAAGGCCTACAACAGAGTCTTGCAGCTGGTCAGGTCCCTGAGGGTCACTGGAAACAAAGGAGGATGGTAAAAATTGTGTTTGAGGAAGCCGAGCTTCCATAAGGCATTGTTATTTTCAGCCTGTGTTGTGCGTATGAATTCCAGATGTTGCTATTGGGTCTGTGAGTCCCACATCTAAAAAAAAGTCTCCTCTGCCTCACTTAGTTTTATCAGTCAATAATAACTTCCAGTTTTATGTTGGTCAACAGGTTGTGGGTCAGGTAAACATGCAGGATGCAGGTCCACATGTGGATTGTAGGTCTGTAGGTTGGTCGTGGGTCTACTTGATTTGTCTATAAACACAACATTCTTATTTGCATCTATCTGTATGAGACATCAGGGGTCATTTAAGACCCTGGGGGGGGGGCAGAAGTGCAAGAGCGTGCCCCTTAGTGCTGAATTGCAAAGTTCTTACACCCCCCCCCCCAACCTGTTGCACTCCGCACTGAAATGCAAGGCCGGAGTCGCAGCCAATTGCAGGCAGCCGTACGCAGAGTACAAAGTTAAAAAAACATGACTGATTGTGCAAATGAGGACTATATTTACCAAAGGCTTTCTTATGTAGGCACTATTAGTTTAAGATAGCCCTAGGAATGCCTTAGACTAGAGGAGAAATATGCTAGCTGCCATTGTTTTTTATATGTGTGATATTGTTCAAATGGGATGGAATCAGTTTAAGGGCAATTTAAGGAAAATAAAGTTTTTTAAAAAGTTTCTTGCTTTAAAATAAAGTTACTTCCCATCCCATGATCCAACTCAACCACAGAGTTTGGCTTGAATATGCCCATTTTACTCTTTGGAAAGCTCAGGATTGTTCAATAAAACACCAGTGTCACATTTTATATACATTTGTGTGTAGAGTAACCAAGCTAAAATTAGACACCTCCCCTTGTGGGATGCCAGATGGGAGACGTTTGCAAAATAATTATATGGTTCTGGTTGACTGAAACCAATAAATGAGAAAGGTCGACAGGACAATGACATGTTGTATCATTACGAAGGCTGTGATTCCTAATAGGATGGAAATCACTTGTGTACTCTAGATGCATCCAGGCTTATCATTATGTTGCTGGTAGGACAGTAATCTGGAAAATATCACCAGGCAAAATGTATTATAGTAATTGCAAATATCTCTTTAAAAATGTTCAAATATGTTTTCGAGGAACTGTGTATGTGGGGGCTTCTTAATGAAATAGCTGCTATTGTAGGATTGTAAGATGCAGCAGGAGATTTCTTCAGAGTCTTAAGCTGGCCATAGATGTTGAGATTTTTAAAAGATCACAATCTTCTCAGAACGATCGTACGAATTTACCATCAACTAAAAAGACCAATTTGCCAGGAAAACAAAGGGGAGCTGCCTGCTTGGCCCTGCAAACATAGATAGATTGCACTGGGACCGACAAAGATTTTTTGACCTGGCCGATCAATTTCCTGACAGATGTCGGCCGAAAAATCGTAAGATGTACGATCGTTCGAATACCACTAACCACACGATAATTTCGAAGGATTGGTCGGACTTCCCTAAAATCGGTCGTTCGGCAAGAAGAGTCGTCGCGTCTATGGGGAGCTTTACCTCCTGGCGAGTCTCTCCTCGTCTGATGCACAGGGGCACACCTCCAGTGACATCACCAGCCGGGCGCATTTGACGCTGATCGTCATGACGTCATTTTTCAGCGCCAATTCCTCTTTAAAAGGGCCAGTCTCCATTTTAATAGTACCCAAGCTGGCTTCTGTTTACAGACCCTGCTGAAGCCTGATTTTCTATTTGATTACTCTGGTTTTTTACTCCTGCCTGTTTTTTAAGTTTGATTCCTGCCGAAGCGTTTGGCTGATCGACTACGTTTTTGCCTAATCCTAGCCGCTACTTCATTTTGGACTTGTTTCTACCATAACGCACTTATTTCCAGTTGGTTCCGCAGCAGAAAGCCCGGGGCCCCAAAAGGGCGTTGGTGAACACCAGAATCCGCAGGGGTATCCCTGGGACCCTTGGATAATCCATTTATTCACATTTCCTAGAAGACAAGCCTCATGTATACAAATATGTATGAATATTAAGGGTATAATCTGCCACAGATATGTTGGGGATGCATTTAAATAGCATCTTCACCTTGGGGCTACTAGTGCCTTAATGCAGGACATGTAGGTATATCTATAGACCAAGAGGGCATTTAAAATAGGAATTTGTAAAGTAGACCCATCTGTCCCAGAAATATGTGGAAGATAGATGAAATGTAAGATGACTTCCTTGAACATTTCAGAATGAACTCCTAGAGAATCCAAGCTTTGTGCCAACAGGTCAAATACCAGTAAATGTATCACATTCATGAAAAGTCTCTCCAATTGAGTACAAATAGAATATTCAAAAATATCAACATTAAAAAAATTGTTGATTAAAGGGGTTGTTCACCTTCCAACACTTTTTTTTCAGTTCAGTTGTTCAGAAATAAAGACTTTTTTTCAATTACTTTCCATTATTTATTTTTTACTATTGTTCCAAAATCTAAGTTTAAAGTTGAATGTTCCTGTCCCTGTTGTTTTGAGTCTGGCAGCTCAGTAATTCAGGTGCAGACTTTAAACTGTTACAATTTTGCAACATTTAGTTGATCCATTTCTCAGCAGCATCTCTGGAGTATTAGCAACTATTGTATCAATTCTAACAGCTGCCTGTAATGAAACCCAGAGATTCTACTCAGCCAGGACAAAGATAACAAATGTATCAACTAAATGTATCAATTTAGAACAGTTTACAGGGTCGGCGACCCCCCTCCCAGAGCTGCTTTAGTAGGTGAAAAATGACACTTTGCACTTCAATATTAGAAAAACCGTGGCATTTAGAAAAAAGAAATGAATTGGAAAAACAACTAGTTGTTTGAAGGTGAACCACCTCTTTAAAGGAACTAAAACTAGAATTAAACTAAAATAAAATTTTAATTTTCACTTTGACCCTTAATAAATCTGCCCCTATATGTGTGAAACATTTTATTGCAGAAAGCTTAAATATCACTGCACACTAAATGAACCTAAGTGGAATCGTATTAGGCTTCATTTTGCTGAAAGAATATATAAATATTCACTTTTCTTAAAATTGGGATTCCCAGAAACTTGAAAATGAAAAGTGTGGAGCCTGTTCTAAATTAAGAGGATTTTTTTAAATATAATCACAGCTTTAATCATTCCATTTGTCTCTTTTCATGGATATTAATGTCGGCCCCACTGTAATAACACTATCCTTTTCAGGCTTTTCAGCTTCCTGTGAAGATTCCTATTGAAAAAACAAAACAGGCTTTTTGATCTCCTCAAGTGGAACCAAAACAGTGGGGGAGGGGGGCTGGGTTTTTATAATAATAATAATGAAGGATAAATGCAAAGTCACATGAAAAATGATGGCTGGAAAGCAATGATGCCTTCATAGGGGATTTTTGTACTTTCAATCTAGAATGTGATGGGGAACTAAATATATAAAACAAAAACTTGGAAAAATAAGAATTTATATGAAAATGATAGTTAATGCAGTATATATTCATTCTCAGTCTCAGACCTTCTTGAACCCCCTTGCCCAATCATTCCAGGGATGTATAACACGGGGGGGGGGATCATTTATCAAAATCCAAACATTTTCTGTAAAATAGTCCGACCATATCCACACATATTTTTTCCCTTATTTATCAATCTGTTTTTCGGAAAAATAATGCTAGAATTGTGAAAAAATTAGAAGCGTACAATTTTTGGGATTTGACGCCTGAATGTTTTTTCATACTTTTGCCCAAAAACTACAAAATCTTCAGATTATTGCACGAAACCCAGTCCAGATCAGGATATCTTTGGGACTTCTCCCATTGACTTCTACATGAATTCAGCAGGTCTGAGTTGGAGTACTTTTTTATTTGGACTTTTAGAAGCCTCAGGGTTTAAAAAATTCTGACAAATGTAAGTTGTTTTTCACGTTAGGGGGTTATTTACTAAGCTCTGAAATCAAAAATCATGAAAAATGTGTGTTTTTTTTTATATAAAACGGACTTTTAAAAAATCACAAATTTTTCTGAATTTATTAAACCCCGAGGATGGACCTCAGGTTGCATATAAGTCAATGGGAGAAGTCTCAATGATTTTTTGATATGTGCTGGGTTTCGTGCAATACCCCGAAGTTTTCGGGTGAAAAAATTGTGAAAATCGTATTTTTTCCCACAAAGCAAATTTTCGGGGAAATGAAATAATAAATAAGCGTAAAAAAACCCGAGCGGATTTTATCGGAGTTTGTAGTAGAAAATATTAAGATAAATTCGGACTTTGATAAATAACCCCCTTAAAGTTCAGACTTTATAGTAAAAAATACCTCCAGTTTTCGGCATTTGGACTTTGATCAATAACCCCCTAAGTGTGTGTTGTGTTGCCCACTCTACCACCCTTCAATTCCAGCCTCTAACATTGCACATTGCATTGCTGCCTATTGTAATGGTTCTCTCTAAGAAAAATTTTCTTTTTTTTTAACCTTTGTTGATATACGTAATGGTGTCGATCATATTACTCCTCTCCCTGCTTTAGCTCATGAGGTCTTTTGATCCTTCCTGATAACATTTATTATACAGGCCTTGTACCACCCTTGCCGGCTCAGAGTTTATTTTCTCTAATTAAAGATAACTTTAACTGTATGATCTATAAAGAAGAATATATGAAACATTCAGTGCTATGTTATGATATACCCAAGCAGCGCAGTTCACAGTTAGATGACCGTGTCAGATTAGATAGAAATGAGAAATGAGTGCTTTTGTATTCAAACTCAAGCTGACATCTGTAGCATTCAGTGAGGCTTCAGCGTGCAATGGGCTGCTTTATCATTCACACAGTAAACTTTCATCATTATTTGGAAATCATTTTGGTACAATAGCACGTAAATATGGAAAGTTGAACTGCGCAGGCTGCATGTTAGAAATGAATCCATCTGGGTGATGCAGACGATCTTGGCTGGGACACTACTCGTCTTTATAATACAACTCGGTTTCAGTGTGTATAAGAAAATAAGAAGGCCAAAAGGCAAGCCACATGCCCACAACATGCCAGCTCAGTGCTTAGTCATTCATGCTGATAATGCAGCTGCTATACTGCATGGAGTGGATAAAATAGCTCTAGCCCTTGATGCTGCACATTATTCTTCACCCTGGACAAACAGACCTGATGATCTTGTCGATTAAAAATGAGTCAAGGGAATACTCCCCTACCCCAATCCCCCTCTGCACCTCTCACTCTCTTTCTCCCCCTCCTTTTACATTTCTACTCCCTTTCTGTCTTATCAGACAACTGCTCAGTAGTGATGAAGGTTCTGCTAAACTGCAAAGGCATTACCTGTATATCAAACTTTGAGAATGTCTGACCTGTTGTTACCTTATTAATAAGCACAACCAATAAAAAACACAATTTAAAAAAAAAAAAGTCAATGCCCAGAAAAAATACATTAGGAAACAAGAAGGTCAATTCCTCTATTAATTCTTCATCTTACAATATGAAATATTATCTTCCTTTACTTACAGAGCACCATACACAGTCTTACATTGCAAAATATTGGAGGTAATTAACTATATGCTGGACAGTCTGCCATGTTGAATCGCCGCAGGTCTCTCTACTCCAGAGCACAGGTCACTTGCATTCCCCCCATGAATACAAGACTGCCTGCGTTCATCAGAGCTTTATTCATGACAGACAGGCAGTGGGAGGTACATAGACGATTGTATATTCTACCCCCTTATTTGTATTGGCTTATATCAGTTCCCTAACTTCCTTCCATATTCTAGATATTCTAGATGTGGTTTAATTGACAGCTGATAAGTTATACCCTGATGTATGTGCATGTTTGGGCCCTTGGATCATAAACTCCACTACTAAAATAACTACTACAGGTATGGGATCTGTTATCCAGAATGATCGAGACCTGGGATCTTTATGTAATTTAGATGTCTGTACCTTAAATCATATAAAATCATATAAACCCAATAGGCGTGTTTTGCCTTCAGTAGATATTAATTATATCTTAGTTTGAATCAAGTACTGGGTTATTATAACAGAGAAAATGGGAATCACTTTTAAACATTTGAATTATTTGATTATAATGGAGTCTATGGGAGACAGCCATCCCGTAATTTGGAACTTTCTGGATAACAGGTTTCTGGATAACGGATCCCATACCTGTATTTGTATTGCTGAATAATTTGTTCAACCAATTAGGCATTAATCAGAAAAAGAAACTAGCTTTGTACTATTGTTTACATTATATTATAAGGAGAACAGGCTGACCCTGTGAAAGGAACGTCTATCCAAGCGATATCCCAATCAATATAGAAAAGCATTACAACATTTTTGATAGATCTGATATTACAGACCGTGGTGAAGGCCGAAAGTTAAAACTAATGTTATCTCTTTGCTCTAGCGTTTAGAAGGAAAAGAAAAAGACACCAGGCAGGATGTAAAACCATGCCCCATTTATTCTGAACTCAGTGATTTTCTCATTTTATTATTCTAGGTTACACTTTAATAGAGGATACAGCAGATTTCCTGCTTGACGAGATGTGCTGCAACACTGCTCCTATTTCTACAGTGATTGAATCACTCCAGCTACTTGATAATTAATTGCAGATTTGCTGTTTTAAGTCCAAGTTAATGTAAAGTCGAATCCTGTGTTTTTTTTTTTTTAAAAAGACATGCCTTTAACTTATTACTCTAAAGCTAAAATAAAAATTCTGTCTCATTGAAATCACCAAGCTTGCACTGTGCATAGTGAAGAGCAACCTTGTGATCTATACAGACATGTATTTCTGTCCTGTAATTTTTTAAGTCTGTTGATTTATTTACTCCAATATTCTTAGCCTATGTTTATTGCTATGCAGTGCTGCTGACACAAGAGGGCACCCTTTATATCAGGCCAGATAGTATCCTAGGCATGGTTGAGACACATTGGCGCACATTACCTCCCATTATTGCACCAGTGCTTGCTCCTACCCCTTCAAAACAAAACCCTTTTACAATGAGCATTGATTGTAAAAAATAATGCATCGACAGAGTTCTATGTAATAGTTATAGCTATAAAAAAGCAAAATATAAGCAAAAAGTGACTCAAAGTGACTCAAAGTGACTGGTTTATCATCCTTTAAATCCTTTTGTAGTTAAAATGGTAAAACATTACCAGGGATTCAGCATTATATTTTCACACATCATTCCAACATGGAAAATAATTGTCTGAATCATTTCTCCAAGCATTCGGGTCATAGTGCTCAGGAGCGTTATCACTGCATGGCCCAGAATGGCAGTCAAACACACTAATGGATTGATACAGGTCTGATAAATGTTTCAATTTATTAAAAAATTTCCTGGCGGTCAGATAAGTCCTGAAATGTAAAAAATAGCAAACCGCTGAGAATCTTTCAAGATACCCCAGTGAAATATTTGATAAATCAGCCCCATACTATTTCGTCTTGATTTCTTGTTTTAACAGATGATAAGTAAATGCTTTATAATAGCACATCCTCCTCTGCTTTATAAAACTCTCTATCTCCTTCCCCACCTTGTTACACATTTCTCTGTTAATTTAGGTCACCCTGGCTTTTGCAAAGTGGTGTTAGTTCTCCAGGGTCCAGCCATCTTTTACTCCCCCTAGCGTTATATCAAACCGGCTATTGATACTTGAACTCATATCCTTGCCTCTTCCTACACTCCTCTGCCAACTCCCCCCTTATACCAAATGTCCTTGTTTCCTCTGCTTCTAAACAGATTCAGCCATCAATCTTTCTCAGTCAATTCCCCTTGCTTTCCCACCCCCTGTCAATGCTACTGTACTTCACTCACTGGCCCATTTACTGAAAAGCCTCTAATGCATGCTGTGCTACACTATTACCCATTATATCAGATGCCTCCTCTTCTGCTAACCACTCTGCAGTACATCATAATATGCAGAGACAATGCTAGTGGCCCCAGAGATGGCTGACCTAGTTTGAAGCACTCTAATTTTGTACTCTTTGCTGCCTGATTACTTAAGAGTGGCTTGGATGATTTTATGGACAGACATAATATCAAAGGCTATTGTGATACTAAGCTCTATAGTTAGTATAGATATGGGTTTATAGAATTTATGTGAAAGTATGGAGGGTTGTGTGTGTATGGATGCTGGGTTTTCATTTGGAGGGGTTGAACTTGATGGACTTTGTCTTTTTTCAACCCAATTTAACTATGTAACTATGTAACTTGGGACCTGGCTGATGAAGCAAAGGGAGTATTGTGGCTGCAGCAAACAGTTATGCTTTAATCAACAGAGTTCTACCTACTCACTTTCCCCCAAAACTGCACATGCATGATTAGACCTTACCATGGCTTTCATGCATTTAAACGTGTGCAGAATTAAATGCAAAAATGAATGATAATATTTTTATGGCTTTGTTACCCTATGTGCATTAAATGTATATAGAAAAAAGCATTCCTTTTATATGAGAATTATGTTGACTGTTTGGCAAGTAAAAGGTTTAAAAGGGATTAAAATAATGAGGTAGGGCGTGGACTGGAGAAGGTGTGGATGTCCAGTATAAAGAATGTTAATGTTTGCAGGAGTGTACCTTATGCTAAGCAGAAAAGTGGATATTGAGGTATATTCAGCAATTATTTCCCTGTTTCTTCAATTTTTAAAGGGTCCTAAGGCTCTGCCTCTATTTTATGATATCTTTGAACATGAAATATAGACAAACAGTATATATTTATATTTATTTATATAGAATATCCGTGTTTCTTAAAGTGCTACATTGCGTAAATGTTTTTGAAATAAAGCACTTTAAGGAACACACACATTACAGTGCAGACCACCTTTATTGAATGTTTTATACCTTTTGGTTTTTGGCACCTAGGGGAAGGGCAGCTTTCATATTTTTTATTATATATATATGTACTGTATATATATATATCAGTTGTATAAATATTTTCCCTTGCTTTGCTTCTCTGGCTTTTCAGAAGGTGTTAATGCTTTTCACAGTTCTTTTGTTCTCTGGTTCTTTAGCCACAACATTCTGTACATCCTCTTGTGTCCTTCCTCTTACAAGTTCAAATGAGGTCTGCTGAAAATGTGTAAATGAAAAAATACGATACAGCATAACAATGCCCCCTGCCCGAGTTCTCTAAAATTATGTTTAGCAGATACATTTCCCTGTAATTATTACAGCTAGAGGGGAATATATATACCATCATATTCTACTCCTTAAAGTAAAAGGAAAGTACCCTTGTAGTGCTTTAAATAACATTTTTCCAATGACATTGCTGGCACAACTTAGGGGCCGATTCACTAAGGGTCGAATATCGAGGATTAATTAACCCTCGATATTCGACTAGGAATTAAAATCCTTCGACTTCGAATATCGAAGTCGAAGATTTAGCGCAGATAGTTCGATCGAACGATCCTTCGATGGAACGATAAAATCCTTCGAATCGAACGATTCAAAGGATTTTAATCCAACGATCGAAGGAATATCCTTCGATCAAAAAAAGTTAGCCAAGCCTATGGGGACCTTCCCCATAGGCTAACATTGACATCGGTAGCTTTTAGATGGCGAACTAGGGGGTCGAAGTTTTTTTTAAAGAGACAGTACTTCGACTATCGAATGGTCGAATAGTCGAACGATTTTTACTACTAATCCTTCGATTCGAAGTCGTATTCATAGTCGAAGTAGCCCATTCGATGGTCGAAGTAGCCCAAAAAAACCTTCGTTTTTTACCTTTGAATCCTTCACTCGAAGTTAGTGAATCAGCCCCTTAGTCATTCCACTGGCTGCTTTCCCATGTTATTCAGAAGTACCAGCATCATTTACACTGAAGGATATCAGCCAATCCCCATCTTGTTGGGATCAACATCATATATATTTTTTTGTGCAAGGGCAAATCTTTGATTGGCTAAAAGTTAAAACACCCTCAAGCTACTGTGCTTCAATGGATTAAGCATCAGGACACTGATTTGTAACAAAGACAACATCTGAAGATAATCTATGGGTGGTAACAATAAAACTACCATTAGGTAACAATTGATTTTACACCATTTGTGATCAAAATGAAGTTAAATAAGTCCCCTTTAAGCAAGAACATTTTAGAATTTAGTGTCCTTTTACAATCCTAGAGATAAGGACAACCCAAAGGGCAGATTTAGTCATGAAATGGTCCGTCCCCCTACAACTCAGCAGTTGCATTGTACTCACATCCTTATTCCAACCCCTGTCTCTGGATTTACCTTCCTATGTATCAACTCACCCAGTTGGTTTATCTGACACTTGTCAGGCTTTTAGCATCTCTCTCCTTGGGGTCCTTTAGTGTTCCCTTGATGGAAGTATGTTGTTAGACTTGCAAGCAAGACACATTTGCTAAACTAACACAGGCCTTAACTCGACTGTCCAACATTCTACTGCTAATAAAATACTTTAAAGGGGCAAGTCACCTTTAGGTTAACTTTTAGGGGCAGATTTATCAAGGGTCGAAGTGAAAACTCGAATTTTTTTTATGGCCAAAACTGTCAAATCTGACTAGGGAATTGTTAATATTAGATAAAAGTTTTTTTTTTAAATTTGAATTAGATTTTCAAAATGTATCATACGCTAGCCCTTTAAGAACTCAAATTCGACTTATCGCCACCTTAAACCTCCTGAATTGTATTTTAGCTTATGGGGGACGTCCTGGGATCAATTTAGAGTTGCTGCCTTTCTGAAAATCAAAAAAATTTGAATTCATTTCGAGTTTGCAGGTCAATCCTACTCATCTGAGTACAAAAAATTTGATTTTTTTTTAAATACATTACAGTTGGTCGAATTTCGAGTTCATGGGAGTTTAAATTAACTCCCATGAACTCGATATTCAACCCTTGATAAATATGCCCCTTAATATGTTATACAGTAGAATGGCCAATCTTAGCAACTTTTCAATTATTCTTCATTTTTTTTATTTTGTATAGTTTTGAAGTACAGTATTTGCCTTTTTGTTCTGATTCTTTACAGCTTTCAAATGGGGAGTCCTCTCCTATTCATATTTCAGTCTCTCATTTGAACAACTGCCTGGTTACTATGGTAATTTAGAACCTAGCAACCTGATAGCTTTTGAAATTCCAAACTGGTGAGTTGCACAAGAAGCTTCTTGGGCTCTCCGTTTAAAGAGTAGTCTTTAAAGGAAAACTTTACCCCCAAAATGAATATTTAAGCAACAAACAGTTTATATCATATTCAGCGACACATTAAAGAATCTTACCAAACTGGTCTATATATTTAAGTAAATCTTGCCCTTTTACATCTCTTGCCTTGATCCACCATTTCATGATGGTCTGTGTGCTGCCTCAGAGATCACCTGACCAGAAATACTACAGCTCTAACTGTAACAGTAAGAAGTGTTGAAGCAAAAGACACAACTCTGTCTGTTAATTGGCTCATGTGACCTAACATGTATGGTTTGTTGGTATGTTTGTGTGCACAGTGAATCAAACGATCCCATGGGGCGGCCCTTAATTTTTAAAACAGCAATTTTCTATTTAGGATTACCCAGAGACCTACATTGTTTGGGGTATAGTTTTCCTTTAAATAAAAATGTGTAAAAGATCTTTTAGCTGAAGCCTGTGACCTTGTGTCCTGAATATAAAAACAAGCATCTCTCACTGGAAGCTTGTGCTTTGCTTCAGTTTTCCAAGAGATCCCTTGGGTCCAAAACTGACCTTGGATGCTTCCCTGTTCATGGGGTTGCCTAGCAACTGAATGTTAGCACATACTCAGTAGAAGAAGAAGTGAGCTCCATGACCCACTTGATCCATAGATGAGCTTTTCTTTCACTTTTTTTTCCTCCTTAGTTTTCTTTTCATTTTTAGGAGACTTTCTTTCTTATTTCCTTCCTTTGTTTTGTTCTTCTTGCTCTTGTTAGAACATTCTCTAGTTGCATTGGTAGAGTTAGATGCTCTTTCTCTTTTAACTCTATTGAAGAATGTGGAAACCATGTCCTGAGCTGTGCCAAACAAACAGAGAGTCAATGAACAAAAAGCATAACTTTATTATATATATATGTTAAAATAAAACCAGGAAGGCACAGGCAACTACTATACGTGTATAATCATCAAGGGGATCTGAAATTTTAGTGTGAGTTCGTTAATGCAAAATATGACCAAACTGCAGCTTAACCCCTAATTGTGTTGCCCTCTCTGTGGCATTATACTGTTCTACCATGACAAATAGTTGCCCACTTATGAGTACAGATGCATGTAACAGACCTCACGTGGAACCATTGAAGCTGAACTAATTATCAATGACTACTTGGACATGTAGGTCATGAAGATCACAGTCATGCAGTTTTAAAAAGCTAATCATCCCTTTAAAACCAAACACCATAAAATCTACATGCTGCAGGGCTGATTAGTAATTAGTTTAGATGTTAATTTCATGGCTGCAAGGAAACCAGTGTGCAATCGGCACTTATACATTGGGGATTACCATTTTTTGCCTTCACAAATGTTGAAAGATTTTGGCTTCAACGGGGTTACCCCTGAGCTGCAGGAACCGGTTTGTATGGTTTGACCTAACATGAACTATTTGCTGCTCTTAGATGATTATTATATTTCTGTATAAAGCACCAACATATTACATATTTTACAGGGCTGTGCATAGTGGTAATAATGGTAATTAACAAAAATGGTAGTAAAAACAATTGTTCCCATTAAAGCATAATACATGTAATATGTCCTTCAGCCTGCTAGTGCTCAACTATAGGGCTTCCCTTATTTTGGGTCTTAAAGGAGAAGGAAATGTGCTATTTACTTGGGGGTGCCAAAAGTTAGGCACCCCCTCTTTACTGTATATACTTACCTGACACCCCTCCAATCAGCAGAAAACTGCTGTCGGCTATTTCATTCTACTGCACATGCATCTGCCCTGGGAAATTTGAAAATAGAGGAAGGAAGACAATCGTTCCATTGTCTCCCTGGAAGAACACCTGGACCGGTGCAGTTTTCTCTTTTCTTTCTAGGAGTACTGGCCCGGGTTGTGAAGTAAGTATATATAATCACTTGAGGGTGCCTAACTTTTGGCACCCCAATTAAATATACCTTTCCTTCTGCTTTAAGGATTAAGGCACAGCATGACCGAGAGCAGGGAAGTCTTGTACAATACCATACACCTGCATTGATATGATAGTAAGTACTGGGCTCCCTCTATTTGTGACACAACAGGCAGTTGCTAAGATGCTTAAAAGTCACTCAATTAAAGGCCACAGAAGTTTCACCCAAGTGCAACATCTTACATCTTGCAGATTCAACATGTGCACAATTTTCTAGAGTTTTCGAGTCAGAGCAAATCTTAGCAGCTCCAGTATATGGCACAATATTTTACCCCAGACTGTGGTGGGCAATTTGTTTATTTATGATCCAGGCATATCTGACTCCAGATTCCAGGACATTAACAAGCCCATATTTAAATATATCCACAAGGCTATTCTGTGTGAATTATCTCTTGTTTACTCAAGGTATATGCAATAGCTCATTAAGGTTTTACAGCCACAGTCAGAACTTTTGGAGTGCTCTAATTTTTTCCTAATCTATTGTCCCAGTGTTGGCATGCACCTTACTTTCAAAGATAGGCAAATATTTAGAATGGGGGGGGGGGTATGTACATCCTCAATGTATTGTATAATGCACCGTTGCAAAGAAAGTTATTGTTTGTAACTCTGTTCACATCTTTGATTGATGAATGTTTTGGAAATCCTCCTGGATTAAAATGTAGCTCTGTTTATTAAACGTGGCTTGCATTCTTTATTTGATCCAGTTTTGTTTGCCAGCAAAGGTTAAACTTTATCCTTAACATATGCATGTGTACATTCCTTTCCTTAGCCAGCTGATATCTGGCACATGTTGTATTTTTCCTGTTGGTAACTTTAGAAATAACTTACATCTTATAATTATCTTGGCAGTTTCCGAGTGCAGATGCAATGTACCAGCAACTATTAGCTACAGTATCTCCTTCTCCTTCCAACTCCCTTCTTAATATGTTCTTTGTTTTATTTTATCGGCCGGCATTAGGTTTGTGTGCAATTTCCATTACCTTATTATTTTCCTTGATTTTCCAGTGGCATGTGCAATGATTTCTTTGTGGTTAATGCTTATGCAAGACCAAAATGAAGATAACGTTTATATAATGTGAGATTGCAGCAGATAAACTGTTGGAGCGAAGATGTATTTGGACTTAACATCTAGAACTTAAAGGTTTTGTTTAACCAGAAGGGAAACTTCCCACTGATTGGCTCGACTGGATCCTGTAAGCTCTTGGCATCGTCTATTATTCAGATTTTGAATAAAATTGCTTGGGTGTGGTTTGTTTAAACAACTATATGCGGGTCATATACTAAAACCATGGCAGAAGTGGTAGGAAGCATCCATACCAGATACAAAATCCATAGGGCAGAGTGCAACTTTCTTGACAGGTAGAGGCCAATGGGGGGGACATCTTTTTGCCTTTCACCCCTCATGCTTTACTGAATGTTCGGGAGACCTGCGGCAATTCATCTAGGCTAGAAGACTGGGTGAAAAGTGAAAACATTGCCCTTTTTTTGCACTTTGCATTCTGCTTTCCTGTTTGTAAGAGACGAGTTATGTGTTTTCTGTGCTGTACAACAAATCGACAGGCTCTGTAGTAGGGTATAGAATTTGTGGTAGGCCCTTAACATGGAAGACCCTGATAATTTCTCTAAAAGTATTGCTCACCTATGTAAAGTCTGGTACCCTTAAAATAAAGTCTTTTTTTGCAGGTCATAAATATAAACAGTGAAGCAGGAAAGACAATGGGGCAAATTCACCAAGCGCCTAACGCTAGCGTGAATGTGCCAGCATAGCGCATTTTCACCGATTTTGCCGATTCACTAACGGACGCTGGCGTATATTCGCTAGTGTTACTTTGCACCCTTACGCCTGGCGAATTTGCGCAACAGACGTAACTACGCAAATTCACTGATGCGTGAATTATTCTGAACGCTACCTTTTACGCCAGACTTCCTTCGCCACCTCAGACCAGACGAAGTGCAATAGAGTAGATAGGGATTGCTTCAAATACAAGTTAAAAAAAATTCTAAGTCCCAAAAAACGCTGGCGTTTTTTCATTTTTTATGGGTGATAGGCTGAAAAAGATCACAATTTTTTTTGGGGCTACCCTCCTTCCCCCATACATTTCCTAACTCATGGCAACTTTACAGTGGGCACATGTGTAGGGCAAAACAAAAATGTTATTTGCTGTTTTGAAGGTTTCCCAGGCTTGTGTATTACTTCTACATATACCTCCATTGTAACTTGAATTTGGCGCCGTATGCAAATTAAGCATCGCTAGCATAACTTTGCTTGGCGAATTAACGCTAGCGCAACTTCGCAACCTTACGCTTCCCCTGAGCGCAACTTCGGATTTTAGTGAATTTGCGTAGCGCTGGCGAAAATACGCCTTGCGAAGTGCGGCGAAGCGCTGCGAATCGAACGCTGGCGCAACAACGAATCTTAGTGAATGTCCCACAAAGTTGGTGTATCTGCAATTGCCTTGCACAAATACACCTAAATGTATATGCCTAATGTTAACCACCCCGTTCCTTTATTAATCAACAAGGTCTCATATTTTAAAGATGCAGCAATAAATATTTTTTCTTGGACAGCATCACTTATACCATTTACTAACGCATTACTTATAGTCATCAGTGCCTGTAAAATAAGAATCCTAGATCCATATGACTTTGTATTCTTGTGTTGCCACCAGTCGGTGTTCCATACTGCCAAGTCAAGAACTTCTCACAAAGACTTATATGAGTAATCCCAGTGTTGGCAACAGAGAAGCCTTGTTACAATGAATGAAATGAATAATTTCCTAAATAATATGCAGTAATAATGACCTCCCTGAAGTACAAGGGTGGATTTGCTTTTCCAACTGCAGACACATTTGTCTTTAAAAGTTAAAGTTCTGTTACGTCCACAAAAGGTTTGAGCACATCTGTAGCAGATTTCCTGTTACAGAATAAAAATAATGTATAATAGTGTGGTGATCTAGGTATATTGCCAAATGTAAAAATGTTGTGAAAGACAAAAAGTAATAGTTCTCCTTTTTGTTCAAGCCCTACACGAGCAGCCAAGTAACTTCCTTCTTTCACACGGAAAAAAAAGAACAGATTTCATGGAAAAAGACATTATTCACCCTAAAAGGGAAACTCTATATAAGCAAGCACTTTGACGAACAGGGAAAGCTTGAGTCATTGGAGGGTGCCAGTTCGTTAGGTAACTTCCCAGTGACTCTAAGCATCTACCCCGGCCTGCGGATTTAGTTCTGTAGGGTGGACTTCTCCCATCTTCCCCTCGGGTTTCCCAGGCATCCCCTGTACCTTTGTCAGACTTATTATTAAGCTGAAGCTTGCCATGAGTTCAGTTTAAACGTTATGTGCATTTGTATCCACTATACAAGGTGCTGGTCATACACTAACCATTCTGTGATTGAAATTGCTTCTGGAGAACAGTAGTGTTTCTGTGTGCAATTAAATCTCTAGTCCTTCTGAGTTTTCAGCTATTTCTGTATTCTGCAAGTCCGTCTGACTCTTCCTCTATTCATCTCCTTTCATACCATTCTATTCATTTCATCTGCTTGAACTTTCTTACTCACCCTCCAACTGAGGACCACATTCTTCCTAAATATCAAGATCGGCTCCTTTTGCTTCTCAAAATCGTAATATGATCTAAACCATGGAAAGTAGATTAAAAAAATAGCAGTTATCACACTTTCAAAATAAATCAAATGCATATGAGTCATAAAAGCTAAAATGAAAAAACTATAACTATTTGGTCAGACACTATATAGCTTACTGCTGCCTACTTCTGTGCAATTCCTGTATTGAAGTTACAGTTTTTATGACAAATAACAGTTTTTTCCTAAACAGTTATAGATTTAAATAATACAAACAAGTAATTGATACAGAGCATACTGTACCCCCTACTGCACAATATACGGCAATTAGAAGTCACAGAGAAGTTGGTCTGTGCTCTTGTGATATTATGAGATTATGGCACGCTCTGAAGACTTCTAATGGCTTTATGCATCCGAGTATGGGGCCTGTTATCCTTTAGAATCTCCAAATTTTAATTTATAACAAAACAGCTGAAATTAAATAAATCTCTTGGCTTCTGAAAGGGATGATTTGCCATTTTGGATGAATGGTACAGTGGTTGCTGAGACTGAAGAAAATAGAAATAACTCTTTCTTCCCAAAAACTGTGATTATTGTGCCCCCCTACTGCACACTAGGCATATGCCTACCCCTAGTTTTGGCCCTGTCCTTAACACAAAGAGAGAGAAGACGCAAAAAAAAAAAAAACCTGGCCTTGCTGGGGCATATAATGTTTAAGAATCAAATGTTCACCCTGTAGTAGTATTTCAAAGAAAAATAAAGTGGGAACAAGTTGACCAATTGGGCTTTAAAATGTACAATTTTCCCAAAGAAAAAACTGTGGGAGATTCTCTTTCTCACTTTTACTCCAATAAGTTCTGGAGCCTGGTGCCAGAATCCAAAATTAAAGTAGTTCATCTGACAATGATTCAGAATATAAAACGTATCTAATCTGTTAAACAGCCTATTGTAGCCTATTCAGTGAATGGCAGAAGTTTATCACCTTGAATGTTATAAAGAAGAATTCAAACATGGATAAAAACTTTTTGCTTTATGTTATCCAGGTAAGGTTACTTGGTTTAGCCTTCTTAGGGTGCTTAGGAAACAAGATGGGGTAATTGCTTCTGGAGGCAGCAGCCTGCAAGTTACTGGGGGTGGAAAAAAAGCCACTTAGAGTGCTCAATTTTTGGCTCTTCTAATACAGAAAGAGCAATTGCTCTCTATGGACTAGCAATGCTCCCCTCCACCTACTCCGACGTGAAAAGCAGGGGTGGGAGAGGGGGCGTGGCATCAATTTGGCTGTCTCAGGGTGGCAAAGGGGCCTGAAACGGCTCTGATTAAGCAACCCACACAAAACACACTCTAAGTGGCTAAAAAAACAAAGAACAGCAGATTATGGGAAGCCTATAGTAGTTACTTTATTAGCAATGCTAATGTTTTTCATCCCACTTAGGGTCAGTGAACCTATCCTCCGCCATCAAGAAAAATTGCAGGAGCCTAAGCCATTAGGATATCTCCTTTCCTGGTAGTAGGTTTAAGATTATTATCAATAATAATCACTATAGAGCAAGAGCAAGCAGAGAAATAAGCATATATAAATAATCTGTGTCTGCCTCTGCCGTTTGGAAATCAGGGACTTGTGATGGAACAACCTTATACCTACTCTTACTTGCTCCACAAATGGAAATATCCTAGTCCATCTAGGGAGCAATGATTATGGACAAATGAAAAGGCCCAATCAATTAGGAAAGAAACGTATGATGGGCATATGGGAGGTACATAACTGCTCACTGTGGGATAGTCAGAAGCAAATACAAAGGCAATTAATGCAGCTAAGCACAAATCATTCAAGTTGTTCTGTATTTTTTGTGCATTTCAAATGAAAGAGAAAACAAACCCCCCTTTTGGACATGAGCTCGTGCAATTGGGCTAATGTAGAAGAAGTGCATAAACACACTTAAATAAATATATTTTTTAACACAGACATCCTGATTTCACAATTTGAAGGAAACTATGATACTCTGATGAACCATTTCCCAACATCCATTAGGCTCACAGTGTATTCCAACCCACCTCCCCTCACCTTGTTCCATTGTGAAGTGATGGATTCCAGGGCTTGAAGTCTCTGCTTTCAATAGTGGGTGATACGAACCAAAGGGAATTCAACACCCATAATCCATCACTTTACAGTGAAATGTAGAGGGAGAGTTTGAATGCAGTAGGCAAGAGAGGTAGTTGCCTAGATATTGTTCTGTTAGGTGTTTTTGGGCTTATACCGTGACTGTATATAAAATATAGTGGGAGTGGAGGTACATTATTCAAAATTTGGAATGGTAGTTTAAAGGGGATTTGCCTTCTTTAAGTGAATACTGATGTATCAAAAAATTGCAACACAATTTCAGGGCTTAATATTGAGAAGGTTGATTTTAGACTTCAGCTGCTGGAGGAGCATGAATGGAGGAGCAATACACACAGGACATGCACGCCTTGCATTGCGAAGATAAGCAACAAACTGCTGTCAATCAGACTTAAGGTGGCCATACACGGGCCGATAAAAGCTGCCGACAGACCGAGTCGGCAGCTTATTGGCCCGTGTATGGGGGCCCCCGACGGGCTTCCCCGATCGAGATCTGGCCGAAAGTCGACCAGATCTCGATCGGATGGGTTTAAAAATCCCGTCAGATCGCGGCCGCATCTGTTCGTTGATGCGGTCCCGCGATCCGACCGCCCGTTCGCGTTCGATAGGATCCGATCGTTGGGCCCTAGGGCCGGATCAGCCCGATATTGCCCACCTCACCTCCATGTATGGCCACCTTAAGAGGTGGACCCAGGCCTGAACTGGCAATTTGTAGATTGTGGCAAATGCAAAGGGACTGCTGTAAGTTGCTATTAGACAGTCACTATTTATTGGGCTGGTGGGAGGCTGTTTGGGCCTCTGTGTACTTGAAATGCCAAGGCATTATTTTGAATCCCAGTTCAGACCTTGGTGGAATAACCTGATGTATAAATGACAGTATAGTAAAAGACAGTGAACAAGAATGGACTTGGTAAATTCAATAATAGTCATTCATGAAGATTTGTGGCCATTACCTACATTTTTTTTTTTCTTGTTTAATTGTTTGCACCAGTGTAAAGTGCAGGCCCGGACTGGCAATCTGTGGGTTCTGGCAAATGCCAGAGGAGCTGCTATAAGGTGCCATAGAAAGTCAGTATTTAGTGGGCTGGTGTGTTTGGGCCTCTGTGTGGGCTGATTGGGCCTTTGTTACCAGACATGCCAGGGCCTATTTTAATTCTCAGTCCGGACCAGGTATGTCCTGGTGTGTGTAATAAAGCACGTTAGGGAAAAAGTCATTTTTGTGCCAAAAAAATGCCACCTTGAAGGTGGTCATAAAAAAATACATTATACACAATGCAAATGTTGAATATCACATATATCACACAATTAATTTTTTTTTGTTGGTGTTGTTCATTTTGCTAAAAGTCATCTATTCTACAACTTTTCGCATATTCCCACAATAGATGGTAAGAGGATGGCCCAGGAAACCATTATTATTTCATAGGATCCCAGTGGGATAAATATGCCTTACTATTCTTAGAATATTTGTAGAAACAGAAGTGTGGGGACTGGACATTAGCAAAGCAATGAAGCAAGTGTGCCACCCACTGGTAATTCGTTGTATTTGCTTTTAAAAAAAAAAAAAAAAGCACTTCAAGAGATTGAAAACAATGGTAAAACAAGTAGCAGCAGTGCAAATCAGTTTAAATCAATGTATATCAGAGACGCTTTTTATTCTTTTTGTTTTCTACAGGATCCAGCAGAGGCAGGAGACATACAGGACTGATTTCTCTAGTTTCCATGTTCCTTGCAAGAGCTATTCCTCTGCAAACATGAATCTGGACACTACTGAGTTTTCAGTGATTATGACATCCAACAAAATAAGAAGATACAGCTTTTCGTAGGCACACAGTGCATTGGGGCAATGAAACACCCAGTGACGTCACATTAAAAACAATGGTCTTTCCCCCATATGTAATAAAAGGGTTTAAGTTTGCCCAGTAACAGTAACTCATAGGGTCCAATATGGTGTGACCAGTAAATCCTACATGTTGATTGGTTGCTATGGTTTACTGCTCCTGGGCAAACTTAGGGGTATATTTATCGAAGAGTGAAGTTAGCGTGAAATTCCGCCTCTCTCCATTCATTTCTATGGGATTTTTAAAGGCGTATTTATCGAAGGGTGAAAGTGAAAGTTCACCATTTGATAAATACGCCTTTAGAAATCCCATAAAAATGAATAGAGAGAGGCGGAATTTCACACTAGCAGCCTGTTTTGATCTCTAACTTCACTCTTTGATAAATATACCCCTTAGTTTCTACCAGGGTCGGACTGGAGCCTCAGGGGCCCATCGGGGCTGCAAAAGAAGTGCCCTCAGGCAGTCCCCGGGGGCCCGTCCCAACCTCCAATTCCCTGGCCCACCATGCGCTGTGTGCGCATGCGTGAACACGGCGTGCTAAACGCGCATGCGCCAACACAACAGTGTGCTGAGCCAACAGGGGCCCTAAGTGCACATGCGCCGACACGGGAGGGCAGGTTGATTTTTTTACAGGGCAGTCCGAGGGCCCAGTCCGACACTGGTTGCTCATATTGACCATTAGAGGGAAGCACAGATCAACAGGAGTAAACATGTGTTGCTTTTGGCACAATGAAGCACATTACATTGTATAAGAAAACCTAATTTTCCCAATACTTCCTGATAGATTTCATTTCACAAAGTGTAGCAGTGGAGAGCAGCTGAATAAAAAGCTAAATAACACAAAAAACACAAATAATAAAAATGAAAACCAATTCCAAATAGTCTCAGAATAGCACTTTGTACCAAAAGTTAATTGAAAGGTGAGCAATTCTTTTAACCCTCTCATGAGAGTTAATGTTATCTGTTTTTCTGCACCCTATGTAGGTTATTCTACTTCTTACTAGGAAGAACAGACAGCACAAAAGTTCAGGCCATCCAGCCTTTATTCTGTGTTAAATCAGCTGCATATAATGGAAAATAAAGTGCAAACACGATTTTATCTTAAAGCAATGTCAGGGGAATGTAATAAAAGTCGGTAACGGAAAAACTATTTGCAATTCGAAAAGTTATGCCTTTGCGCGAACAAATTTTGCTTTGCGCTATTTGCGAAACCAGAAACTGTTTAGCGACCACTTCCAACAGTGAAAGACCGTTTGCGAATTTTATAGTTTGCGCCAATGCACAGTCAATGTAATAAAACTTCTTACTGAAAATGTTGTTATGTTTGCTCCAAAAGATTACAACACCTTCAAGCAATTAAAATTTCAATGTAATAACAGTTTAAGGAACAATATTACATTGCGAGATGTGGATTTTTATTCTTATTGGTGCGAATTGTTTTGCTCTTTGCAATTTTTATTACATTCCCCATAAGGCTGTAAATTTAGGGCTAAACTTCACTTTAAAAACACCTGAAGCAAGCTAGTTTGTAAGATTAGTGACCATTTATCACGCAAGAAACAGTAAAATACTTTGCAATATACCATGGGGTAAAATAAGCACAGAATGAAATATGTTGATTTAAACTGAAAGGAGTGACTGTCTAGCAGCATATTAATTATATGGAGGCAGTGTTTGCATTGCCAAGTCTAAATGGGTAATATATTAAACGCTGGAAAGTTTGCTCCATGAGTACAAACCCATATCAATGAACACAGGTATGGAATCTGTTATCCAGAATGCTCAGGACCTGGGGTATTCCATATAAAACGCCTTTCCATAATGTAGATCTCCATACCTTGAGTCTACTATTTAATATTTTAAACATTAGTTAAAGCCAATAGGATTGTTTGTTTCCCAAAAAGGATTAATTATATACAGGTATTGGATCCCTTATCCGGAAACCCGAAACCCCAGAAAGCTCCGAATTACGGAATGGCTCCCATAGACTCCATTTTATCCAAATAATCCAAATTTTTACAAATGATTTCCTTTTTCTCTGTAATAATAAAACAGTAGCTTGTACTTGATCCAAACTAAGATTTAATTTATCCTTATTGGAAGCAAAACCAGCCTATTGGTTTTATTTAATGTTTAAATTAATTTCTAGTAGACTTAAGGAAATTACAGAAAGATCCGTTATCCAGAAAACCCCAGGTCCCGAGCATTCTGGGTCTTATACCTATAACAGATCTTATACCTATACCAAGAAAATCAGTTTGTGTGCTGCTAATGTGCGTGACACAAATTTATTAGGAAACAACAGAGCACAATGTTATTTGGGGGTGTTTATAACTTATCCACTTCCCTCAGAATGGTGGAAAATATATACACACCCCCCGAAACCTTGTGTTGCATCCTAATACATTTGTATTGTCTTGGTATTCATTGGAACTACAGGCTGAGAGAGTGGCCAGAAGCATTACAACCCCAGGAATGATTTTTCCTAACAAGCCAATATCAACCAATATAGAATTTTGGATAATCCAGGCCTCTTCTAAGATGCTTTTAAAATCCTTGATGACAGATTCATTATACGACTCTTTCCTCTATAATCTGGTTGGGTCTGTGGTAGAGATTCTGTTTCACTATGTGGCTTTGAATAGACCCAGACTTGTCAGTGTGTCTGTTATCTTTTATTCTTCACCGATGCTTCCTCTGGATTTCTCACTGGAAAACCTGTGGGAAAAGGTGCTGTGAAGAGAGATGTTATCTCATTATCTATATCAGATGTCACAGCTATTACCTTCTTTCCATAAATCCTCTACATTTGCTATACCGGTATTTTTATTCCAAAGATTTATTTTATTAATAAGAGCAGTCTGTACAATAGATGCAATCATTTTCTATTATGGAAGATAGAATTGTATTAACTGAGATCAGTCATCCAGTTTCAAGTTAACCTTCTATATTCTGTCTACAAGGTGCTACCCACTTTATAAAGAGCATTTGTATGAAAGCAGTTTGGGTATTTACAATTAAATATCAATGTGAGCTTCACCCTGGGGAATTTTCCCAGTTTATAAGGAAACAATACAATGGCACTTGCTTTATTGGAACATGTGATCCCTCTCCGCTTTTGGGGTGAGATTCCAGACCGGTTTGCCACAAGTTAATCCTGCTGACGTCTCCCTATATATCCACTCCTCACTAGTGATGGCCGTTTTTGACGCCGGCGCCCGTTTTTTTAGACGCCAGCGCCCGTTTTTGACGCCGGGTTCTGTTTTTTCGGGGAAAATTTTTTGACGCCGGCGAATTTTTGCCATGAATTTTCGCGGGCGTTTCGCAAAATTATTCGCTGGCGGCGAATCGCGCAAATTCGCCGCAAATTCGCGCCTGGCGAATAAATTCGCCCATCACTACTCACCTGTACTGTTCTAGATTTGGGAGGTTCTTTATCTAAAGGTGGCAATAGATGTTACAATTATGATCTTTCCTGCAACCACTGGTCTCAGGAAATATTGTTCATTTTCAATACTAACTGTTCGTATTCCGAAGTCGCCCGAAGTTGCCTCACGAGGAAACTTCGGGTGACTTCGGAATAGGAAGCGGCGCTTGTGCCATGACGCAGGAGACTTTTCATTATAGCCGGCGCAAGACAGAGAGAAGGCGTTCGGGGAGATTAGTCGCCCCAAAAATCACCAGGTGTGCCCTTACCCTTAGGGCAGAGACAATCACTGTTTTTTCGGGAGATGAGTCACCCAGCGACAAATCGCTTCTTCTTTGGGCAACTAATCTCCCCGAACTGCCTTCCAGCCTGCAAGAATGTAAATCACCTGTGGGAGGCCATTTGGGACGCTTTGTTTTCTGAAGTCGCCTGAAGTTGCCTCACAAGGAAACTTCGGGCGACTTCAGAAAGCCGAAGCGCATCTCTGCCCTTAGAATTGATACAATAGTTGCTAATATTTCACTCATGCTGCTGAGAAATGGATCAACTAAATGTTGCAAATTGGAACAGTTCAGAATCTGCTCCTGGATCACTGAGCTGCCAGACTAAAACACCAAAGATGCGAATATTAAAATTTAAACTTCAATTTTGGGAAAACAGTTGAAATTGCAGATGGAAAGCAATTGAATAATCTGAAAACAACTAAACTGAAAAAAGTGTTTGGAATGTGAACAATCCCTTTAAGCCTTTATTTCAATTTTAAACACCACAAAAGCTGGGGGTTTCGCCTTCTCAGATTCCCTTTTCAAACAGAAGTCTTAACATTGTCCCACATTCAACTGATCTAGCCCATGATTTCCAAGTAGCAGATGTAGATTTGCTTGATTGGAATTCAAAACTCTTAATAGGCCCTGCAGCTGCTCTCTGTGCTCTTACCTGGATTATTGCTGCAGTTAGTCATTCCTAAAAGTATCATATCTAAATCATAATTAAATTCAGTCCTGGAGCTGAATCATAATCTACAATCTTTATGTGACCATATGTTCTGCAAGTATTTTTTCCTTTACTGCATTTCCTAGATGTGTTTGTAGTATGAATCTTGGAGTAAAGCTCCCAATGTTTTGCACAAGTGTTTCTTGAATACATTGACTTTCTTCCCAAAAATGTCTAAGATCAATCTTGTAATCACCCATGAAGGCATCTAATTCAATTCTGCAGCATGTTTGGGTAGCTCTGCTCGCCATTTCATTTATATTTCAGTATATGAGCTAATTTATATGTATCCTGTAATCTACAGATTCCATTTATCTTCCTTAGGAACAATACACACATACAATCCCAACTTTAAAGACTGGTTTTC
The DNA here is from genome assembly GCF_017654675.1 of Xenopus laevis. Classification (NCBI taxonomy): domain Eukaryota; kingdom Metazoa; phylum Chordata; class Amphibia; order Anura; family Pipidae; genus Xenopus; species Xenopus laevis. The sequence continues at coordinate 30,109,716 of NC_054382.1, read as the reverse complement.
TTTTTCATTGAAATCTACCCAAACTAGCATATCTGAACACACACTGGCTCCTTTTTATTTGTTTCCTAATTTAGTGATATTTGATCCAAGCTGGGGAAGAGCAAAGCCAAAGTAACTTGTATTTATACATGAGAATGTGCAGGAACAAAATTAAATTGGTTCACAATTTTCCTTTTTTTTTCCCTTTTAACAGAGAACAGGTTCCCTGCTCCTATAGCAACAGAAAACTACAGGTCAGGTGTCCAAGGTACGCCTATAAAACTCCCTTATCTTCGCTATTTCCAACACACAGCCTCTAACCAAAGACTCGCCCTGTGTAAGTAAAATATTTAATATTTACTTCTTTCCAAATAAAGTCCATAGGGCACCTGGACATTCAGAGAAACAGTATTTTAATGAAAGTAGGTAATTATTTGGGAGAGAAAGGGCATGATCTATTTAATTTAGATATTTTAATAATGCAAAAATATAACTATCGAATTTCTGATATAGTTACTACAATGTTTTAAGCATAGGTTTTGTAATTGTATTCAATGTCAATTGGGGTGCGTTTTATGTACTATTAACTATAATGACACTAAACATACTGTCATTGGTTATGGATAATATGTTTACCATAATAATAATAAATGTACAAAACATACACTCAGGGGCACATTTACTAAGCTCAGGTGAAGTATTCGAAGGAAAAAAACTTCGGATTTTTAAGTTTTTTTTTGGGTACTTCGACCATCGAATAGGCTACTTCGACTTTCGACCTACTTCGGCCTTCGACAGATTCGAAGTAAAAATCGTTTGACTATTCGACCATTCGATAGTCGAAGTACTGTCTCTTTACAAAAAACTTTGACTACCTACTGCACTTTAAACCTACCGAGCACCAATGTTAGCCTATGGGGACCTTCCCCATAAGTTTTCTAAGCTTTTTTTGATCGAAGGAAAATCGTTAGATCGATGGATCAAAATCCTTCGAATCATTCGATTCGAAGGATTTAATCGATTTTTCCTTCGATCGTTCGATCTAAGTAATTGCGGTAAATCCTTCGACTTCGATATTCAAAGTCAAAGGATTTTACTTCGATGGTCAAATATTGAGGGTTAATTAATAATTTGATAAAGCATGAAATAGGTGATGACTCACAGTGCTATTTGTGGCAGCTACAAAACGCCAATAAAAAGGAATTTTCGAGCGACTACATGATTTGAGTGTTTTAGCCGAGACAATTCTATGGCAGATTACATAGCTGAACCGACATGGTTTTGTATCATTTTATTTCTACAACAGTTCTGAAGGCATATCCATGATGTATTTTCCCATGATAGAACTGGCTCTAGTGCCGTTTGCATCCTCCAATTTAGCCTTGTCAGTCAAAAAAGGAAGCCGGGCCCCACTGACACTATCAAGAGGTGCTGTATTCTTACGTCTGTGATATATTTGTATACAGGTATGGGACCTGTTATCCAGAATGCTTGGGACCTGGTTATTGCCAGATGAGTGTTTCCATAATTTGGATCTCCAATATTAAAACATTAATTAAAACATGAAATAAACCCAACAGGACTGTTTTGCCCCCAGTAAAGATTAATCATATTTTAGTTGGGATCACGTACAAGGTACTTTTTTATTATTACAGAGAAAAAGGAAACATGTTTCACAATTAATTGCATTTGATTAAAATGGGGTGTATGGGAGATGGCCTTCCGATAATCTTTCTGGATAACTAGTTTCCAGATAACAGATCCAGTACTTGTACTTTCTTTGAATGACGGTTTCTGTAAAGCACCGCAGAATATGTTGGAACCATATAAATAAAGCATGATGGTAACAATAATCATTTATTAAATAACTTTTTATTGCATCTATAGTTAACAAAAAAAAAATTCGGATGCCAGATAAGCAGCCTAGAGGCAATTATTAAGATGCGGCAATAATGGGCATGTGGTGGCATGTGTAATTGTTTCTAAATGGCTCCTGCTGCAGAGAGGAGAGAAAAGAGGTCATTTACAACACTGCGTGCAGGGTGCAAAATGCAAAAAAAAGCACAAACTTCCATGTATTTTTGTATTTTGCACCCAGTTTCATAATGAGCACCCATAAGCACAGGTCTTTGTTCTCCAATGGAACCTACACTTTGCCACTGCGTGTTCAGCAGCACTGTATTTAATAGGGGATGAGTTGGGGAAACTTAGGCATACCCTATCACTCCCCCTTATCTGCCCCTAACATCATTCAGATATTCAAGTTAGGTAGCGCTGATGGTCAATGGCAATAACTATAAGGCCCTGGACACACATGTGGTTTTTGCCGCGTTTTCGGCTGCAGTTTTTAAAAAAGCTGACCGCCACATAAATACACTAGTGGTATGTACCATTGCCTAAGCTTGAAACCACTAAGGGGCCCATTCATTAAGTTCGAGTGGAATAGAAGAAAAAATACTTCAAATTTCGAAGTGTTTTTTTGTCTACTTCGACCATCGAATGGGCTACTTCGACCTTCGACTACGACTTCGACTTCGAATTGAAGGATTCAAACTAAAAATCGTTCGACTATTCGACCATTTGATAGTCGAAGTACTGTCTCTTTAAGAAAAAACTTCGACCCCCTAGTTCACCACCTAAAAGCTACCGAACCCAATGTTAGCCTATGGGGAAGGTCCCCATAGGCTTGGCTATCTTTTTTTGGTCGAAGGATAATCCTTCGATCGATGGATTAAAATCCTTCGAATCGTTCGTTTCGAAGGATTTAATCGTTCGATCGAACGATTATTCCTTCGATCGAACTATTTGCGCAAAATCCTTCGACTTCGATATTCGAAGGATTTTAATTCCCCAGTCGAATATCGAGGGTTAATTAACCCTCGATATTCGACCCTTAATACATCTGCCCCTAAGTGTATTGACGCAGCGTTCGGCTTGCTTTTGAAATGCGCCGTGGATCTGCATATGTGTCCGGGCCTTAGGCTGATCTGCACCTACAGTGCTATGTCTTGTACCTTTTACCTTGTGTTGGTGGACACAGCCAGCTATCAGGAACCACAGAGTAAAGGGAAAGCTTGCACTGAATAAATCCAGTTTAGAAAAGTAGACCACAGAGCACAATGCCATAGACTGTTGTGCACATGATTACACTTTACAAGTACATTAGAGGACATTATAGACAAATAGCAGGGGACCTTTTTACCCATAAAGTGGATCACCGTACCAGAGGCCACCCCTTCAGACTAGAAGAAAAGAACTTTCATTTGAAGCAACGTAGGGGGTTCTTCACAGTCAGGACAGTGAGGTTGTGGAATGCACTGCCGGGTGATGTTGTGATGCTGATTCAGTTAATGACTTTAAGAATGGCTTGGATGATTTTTTGGACAGACATAATATCAAAGGCTATTCTGATACTAAGCTCTATAGTTAGTATAGGTATGGGTATATAGAATTGTATTAAAAGTAGGGAGGAGTGTGTGTATGGATGCTGGGTTTTCATTTGGAGGGGTCTTTTTTCAATCCAATTTAACTATGTAACTCTATTTACTTTTTGTCCCACTCATTCTCCTTCACATATAGTTACATAGTTAAATCAGGTTGGAAAAAAAAAAACAAAGTCCATCAAGTTCAACCCCTCCAAATGAAAACCCAGCATCCATACACACACCCCTCCCTATACATCTTCACAATAGCCTTGTATATTATACTTGTCCAATAAATCATCCAAGCCCCTCTTAAAGGCATTAACAGAATCAGCCATCACATTAACCTCCAGCAGTGCATTCCACAACCTCACTGTCATCATTGCAATGAGGTTGCAGTGAGTTGTGTTATACCATTACTGCCCATTCAGCACGTAGAGTACATTATAAAAACTGTTTTTAAATTAAGTAACTTGATCTGCATTTTAAATGTCACTTAAAAATAGAACTGAATTCTAACTACAAACTGCCCGGGCATGTCTGATAACTCTAGAAATACAATTTTTACAGCTTTAATTTTTTTTGTCGCTGTGCTCCCCTATATAAACAGAGATATGTTTAAACATTTAAAGCTGCTAAATGTACAGGTCATATTAAACATGCATTATTTTTCTGTTACAGAAATAAGCCCTTAATGGTAATTCATTATTTAGAATATTGCCAAGGTAATTATCTGATATGATGAGATGTTTGTTGAAAGAGCATAAAACAGTAATGATTAACTGCAGGATGCCTCATTGACACAGCAGACTTTCATGCAACTTGCTCAGATCAAATACAAATCCCATAAGTCTTAGGGTAAGTCCACACAGGGCGTTTTGGGGAGATTGGGTCACTTGGCGACTAATCGCATTGTTTTTGCGTGGACCAATCTCCCCAAACGCCTTCCCTGAATCTGCGCCGGTTAAAATGAAAAAAATGCCGGCGCTAATCACATGGGGTGATTCGTTTTCCGAAGTCGCCCAAAGTTTCCTCGTGAGGCAACTTTGGAAAAAGAACCGCCACGTGTGATTAGCGCCAGCGTTTTTTCAGGCGATTTTTCAAGGCGATTAGTCGCCAGCTGACCAAATCTCCCAAAAACGCCCTGTGTGGCCTGACCCTTACCAGTGGAAGGCAAGAAAGATTTCCCCTGAAATTGCCCAACTGCCATCATAATGTGGACTGCTCTGATCTGAACCTGAAGTTGAATTAAGCTTAAGATAAACACACATGTAAAAAACAGCTCTGATGTGTTCAGTAACTTTCATTATCCTTAATAATATACATTGCAGAATAGACATAAATATTATAATATAAGTCTAAGCCCTGAATGATTGATTTGGTATAGAGGGTGTCTTTTCCCTTAAAAATCCCTCAGCTCACTTCCCCTTCCTGGTGTTGCTTGAATTCACCACCTCCTCCTCTCAGCACAACGTGAACAGGTTCCTCTTGTTTCTCTTGTCCCCAAACTGCAGTTTCCTGGGGCACAAGTTCCATTCTGGTCAGAGAGGAGATAGGAGTAGACATGGTGGCACCCAATAGGTATGGTGGGTAGAATTAATCTGCAAGGGGATTCTGCCCACAGCAACAGCAGCAACATGCTTTAACTTGATAGGTACTACTTAGTACTAACTTGAAGGTATGTGGGCACTGGTGCCTTTTTTTGCCTTTTAATAAATAAAATGTAAGATTGGCAGAGTAAGCATATTCTAAAGCAAGCCAGGAACGCGTGTAGTGTAGTTTACCACGTATAGTAAACTCCCTTGACATCCAGGAACACAACAGTGCATACTATGAGATCCAAGATTTCTCCTCTTGAGAAGAAAAGAAAATGCCAAATGGGATCAGTTCCGAGCAGTGATTAGGAACCTGAGAAAATCATCCCAGCGTGACCCCATGACAATTACACAGGATATAAAACTGGCCTAAGAGCACAGGTATTCTTTCTGTGACACTGAAACACAAGCTAGAAACTCTGGTTCACATTTCATAGGCAACTCCGTGAAAACCTGGAGAAGTGGTTAAATCTTATCTACATGCCTATAAATCACTGACTTCAGTTCTGTAAATGGGTTTTATTTGAATTAGAAGAAGAATTACATATTTCCTTTTCTGTATTCTTTCCTGTAATGTAAGAGGCAAGTGCTGACTTTAACTATGAGAGTTAGGTGGTCTTGCTCGGAGAAACCCCGGACATTATAAGTGACAGTCTAGCTGTCTTATTACAACTCTCAGAGCTTCCAGTTCCAATAGACCAGAACAAATGAGGTGACCTGCAAGTTCCCTCTCTAGACTGAAGCATTCTCTTGGGCTCCAATGTCACCTTCTGGGAAACTTTCATTTATTAAATCAAAAAAGCAGGATATTAGCTACACATGATATTGTCCTAAGCAGCAAAGCAATCAATTGAAGTGTCAAGTATCACATTTATGCCAGCAGAATACAAAGGTATCAACCACAATCCAACTGGCTTAAACTGGACTTGATTCTGAAACCTAAAACATTACATTGTGTGACTTATTTCTCTCATTGGAAACAATAATGACATTTTACTTAATTCTTTAGTTTGCTAAGTATCATAAAACACTAGAAGAAGCAAAAATAACACCTTTTCCAATAAGAAGTTGTGGTGTTTATACAAATGGCCTGTAGATGTCACTGTTACTGTGCATACTTCTTGGACAGCTTAAAAGTGAAAGTTAATGTTGTGTAATGCCTGCACGACTCTGCTAATAAAGCACTGTTATACTCTACTCATTCTCGGCTACCCAAAACATAACAGAAGTCTTTCACCTACAAGTAAGTTTAGCTATAGTTTAACGTCAAACACTTTACAAATACATCTTGGCCATAACTATACTGAAACTCCAAATACAACACACACACACTCCAAATAATTGTATCTCACTTCCCGTATTCTATAAAAGTAATCAATTCATTAAGCAATTCATTTTTTAAATCAAACATCCATTATTTATCTGTCTGTCTGTTTTTATTGATTAAACCCAAGTACAATAATGCAAGTTCAAATTTGTATTTTAAAACCAACACAGAAGCCTTTGGTTGAAAGAAAAAAGGACTAATATGAATGGGGAATCTCCAGTAAATCAGCCACTACCACACCAGTTATATACTGTACATACAAATCGACACAAAATACAATACAAAAAACATCCAATGTGTATACTGAGCATATAAAAATATATAGTTGAAAAGTGAAATTAGTATGAATTTATCGGTGTAGCAAATACATATCATGTAGCTGCTATTTCCATAGGTGGTTATACTGCCAAAGCAAGAAGGAAAACTACTAATATAAAGGGAGACAGCATATCTAATAGTATTAAAAGTAATATTTTTATATAAATTCATTAAAACATTTACAATCAAATAGAATAAAACCTCTATAAATATCAACAGACTAAACCTGATACACTTGCCAACTATAATAGAACTGTTATAGCAGGCTGTCAATATATAATACTAAGTTATGGGACCTGTTATGCAGAATGTTTGGGACCTGGAGTTTTCTGGATAAGGGATCATTTTGTAATTTTGATCTCCATACCTTAAGTCTGCTAAAAATCATTTAAACATTCAATAAACCCAATAGGATTGTTTTGCCTCCAGTGAGGAGTAATTATATCGTAGCTGGGATAAAATGCAAGCTACTGTTTTATTATTACAGTGAAAAAGGCAATCATTTATCAGTTATTTGATAAAAATGGAAGCCTTCCTGTAATTCTATACTGTATCTTCTGAATAACGGGCTTCTGGATAACAGAGCCCTTCACTGTGCATATGCACATTGTGTCCATTTCGTTATCATACAATGCTGAACATTTAATAAACTAGAAGTTGCACTTGAACAGAACTAGTGACGTAGCTGAATATAAGCAATGGTGCCTTATATGCCAATAGATTATTGATTCTATAGTTTGTTTTGTCTTCCACATGAATAAATAACTTCAGTGTATAAGAATATTTACATAGTTAAATCGGGTTGAAAAAAGACCAGAATTCAACCCCTCCAAATGAAACCCCTCCATACCTTCACATAAATTCTATATACCCATATCAATACTAACTATAGAATTTAGTATCACAATAGCCTTTGATATTAGGGTCTGTCCAATAAATCATCCAAGCCACTCTTAAAAGCATCCCTAATATTACTTTTATTTCCCATGCCCTCATTCCTTACATGTTGCAATCCCGTAGCTTTGGTTGGTTGCAAGCAAACAAATGCCCCACACATTCAAGTATCAGGGGTATCGAGCAATCTCTGTCTTTCCTTGGGCTGCATGACCGACCAGCCTCCCCTCCACAACCTTTTAATATTCTCCATTAAAGTCCAACATAATTACATTGAAGGGGAAAAGCAAAGCACTGAATAGATGTGTTGTTAAGAACCAACACCTGCCTTGGAAAATGCAGTAGCAGGTGCTGGCGAGTTGGAAGCTTTATAACAGACAGACAGCTTCTGTTTCCCATGCCTGTGGCTGACTAATCAAAGAAATAAAGCTGAAAGACTAATCCAGAAGAATCTGCTGTATGTCTATAATGCACTCTTGTTGTACAGTAGCTCAGTAGCTCATTGCATTGGAGGACTATTCAAAAGAGTCTCATTTACTTTAAAGGGATACTGTCATTGAAAAAAAAATGCATAAGTTAATAGAGCTGCTCCAGCAGAATCCTGAACTGAAATCCGTTTCTCAAAACAGCAAACAGATTTTTTTATATTCACTCTTTACTGCTGCACTGCAAGTTGTGAGATATGACCCCCCCCCCAGAAGCCCATCAGCAGAACAATGGGAAGGTAACCAGATAAAAGATCTATAACACAAGATAACAGCTGCTTGGTAGATACAGTATAAGAACAGCACTCCATAGTAAAATCCACATCCCACTGCACCACAATCAGTTACATTGAGTAGGAGAAACAACAGCCTGCCAGAAAGCAGTTCCATCCTAATGTGCTGGCTCTTTCTGAAAGCAAATGACCAGGCAAAATGACCTGAGATGGCGCCTACTCACCAATATTACAACTAAAAAACAAATACACTTGCTGGTTCAGGAATTAAATTTTATATTATTATTAGTGAAGTATGTCTATATACAGGTATAGAAGCTGCTATTCAGAATGTTCAGGGCCTGGGGGTTTCCAGATAAGGGGTCTTTTCTGTAATTTGGATCTTCATAGCTCCATACAAATTTAAAGGACAAGTAAATCTTTAAAATACGTAAATTTAAAATTGATGAGGGTGCTATTCTAAGCACTTTTGTGATTTATATTCATTATTTATTTTGTATTCATTCCAAGATATCAAGGGATACATGTATTGCTACTATAAATGAATTTTGTTCCAACATCGCCACCTGCTGGTCAGTTTCCAGTCTGACCACCAAGTAGTCAGGGAAGTTGTCAGGAGAAAGAAAGAGGCTGCTCTGATGTTCTTCTGCTTAGGACAAAAATTATAAACCTTTCTCAAATCTTTTCTAAGCAGAATAACATCAGCGCAACCTCTTTCTTTCTCCTGACAACTTCCTTGACTACTTGGTGGTCAAGGACTGACCAGCAGGTGGCGCTGTTGGAACAAAATTCATTCATATTAACGGTACAAGTATCTCTTAATGTCTTGAAATAAAAAGAAAATAAATAATGAATTTAAATTATAAAAGTGCTTATAATAGTCCCCCTCATCAATTTTACATTCACTTATTTTAAAGGTTTACTTGTCCTTTAAATGTTAGTTAAATTTAATAGGATTGTTTTGCCTCCAACCAGGATATAGAGATATACAATCTTATCAGCATTGAAGAAAAGTATTTGCAGAAAGTGAAGAAGCTCAGGCATTAGCACAAGAACATTTCATAATGCTAAATCTTATGGTAAGTCATTTTACACAAAAACTGGGCAAGGGTAAGTGAATCCACTAATTATTAATGTATATTGATTGTCACTGTTAGGTGATAGCAGTGCTATAGTATTCCCAAAGTAAATGACCCAAGGGTCTAACTTTGCATTTCCTGGTCTCCCAACAAATGATATCTCTGGGCCTTATCTCTAATCCCTCTAATACTCTACTTTTTTCCCACTGGGGCCCATACAGCATCATCTGGTGATAATCGTACACATATTACGAATAACTAATACAGCAACACACAAAAAATAAATACATTTATAATATTTCTCCCTACAACGTACAGGGCCTGGAATTGAGCAGGTGTTACTCCAAAGGATCCCTTGGCACCAGGAGCATCGGCATGCTGGGAATGATACAATGCACTCCCCAAATGATACCATCATAATGCAATCACCAATTTACTGTTCAATTGCAATAAATGTTCTATAGAGGAATCCATTGGCTATAGCAGGGGCTGCAGCTGGACTAAGACCTGCCCATTCCACATTCTAAAAATGCCCTTTCCTGAAGCCATAACACACGTGTCTATTTTATAGTTCACAGCTACTACAAACCAAAAAAATAGTACAACATACTGTAAGAGGGTTATTTACTAAAACCCGACCTTTTCTCACTTTTTCATTAAAACAAACTCAACCTAAATCCCACCCACACATTTAACTTATTTTTTGTAAGGAAGAATTACCTTCTGCATCCACGACGACGCTGTTCTGCTATTCAAGATGGCGGCGCCCAGTCCTTTCACGAGGTTCTTCCCGGGCGCGGCGCTGTGACTCAGAATGGACGCCAGCATCAGAATGCCTGCGCAATAACGCCAGCGCAGTGACGTCATCACGTCCATTTTTGGCGCCAATGGAGGCCTATTTAAGGAATCTGAAGGTCTGCAAACATCGCCCAATTATAGGTTCTACTTCGTGTATTCCTGGGTGTGTTAGTGTGTATTGACTCCTGTTCTTGATCTTGACCCATTGCCTGTTTATCGTTTTTGAACTCTTGCCACCTGAACTGACCTATTGCCTGGACTTGACCATTTTTTTGGCTAATCCTATTGTACCGCGAACTGTGCTGGACTTCAGCTTCCTCTTTGGTCCGCTACTCCAGATTGAGCCTTCGGGTCCTTACATTTATAAAGAAAGCTTATATACATGTGGATTCAAATGTATTTTTCACATGATATAGATCCATGAGTGCTTTCTATTTGGACATTATTGTGATATATTGGTTATCAGCACCCGGATGAAAACAGCAGTGTGGATTGTAAATCACTATACATCATTTTCTTATTGTTTTCGTACAGATGCTTCTCTTATGGTTAGAGCTGATATTACAGAAAGATATTGAAATCGTCTTTATACTTATGAGCCACTGGATCTGCCACTATGTAAGAAAGATTTGTCTAAAATATTTATTTATAGTTTCGGACTGGGACACCAGGGGCCCACCCAAAAACCTTAGACCAGGGGCCCACTCTCAGTACTATTATTATTCTTCTCCTCACTCAAACTCTATTCTCCTAGTCTCTATTCTTTACATACTATAATCTATTATTCCATCTATTTAGCCTCTTTGTTCTCAAAGAAATATGAAATGGCCATGAAATAGGCCAAATCTTTAGCAGCACAATTGCCCTCTGACACCTGGGCCCACCGGAAGTTTTCCTGGTATCCCGGTGGTCCAGTCCGACACTGTTTATTTAATAAGGCTCCCACTGAATATGGAAAGTATCAGTGTAGAAAAGGAATATAAAAGGGTGCTATGCAGTTGTATAGAAAAATGTATTTTCATAGAGTCACACCTGAAGTTCTCATCTTTGGCTGCACATGATGTTTGTCCTCTCCTGGCCTCATCCCCGTTATCGTATCATGTGCACAGTATCTCAGTGTAGCTGCTTGTGGCTACTGACTTGGGCTGAGCTGATGCCCAGATAGGATAATTATTATTATTATTATTATGACTCTACCTTTATTCCTCTAAATGAAGCAACTACAGCTACACCTGACACATGTGGCCATATTGCCCACTAAGGAAAACCTAAATATGGATTACTACTCGGTAGTGATGAGCAAATTTATTCACCAGCCATGGATTCAAGACGAAATTCCGAAAAGCCCATAAGAAAAAAAAGCCTATTGACTTTAATGCATTAGGACAAAAAAAGTCACAGACGAGACGGAATTCTGATTTTTTTGTTGAGAAAAAAACGCCCATAAGAAAAGACGCCCATTGACTTTAATGCATTAGGACAAAAAAAGTCGCCATAAGAAAAAAACGCCCATTGACTTTAATACATTAGAACAAAAAAAGTCGCCATAAGAAAAAACTTTTTTTTTCTGCAGTTTTGTGAATTTTTCCACAGTTTCACTAATTTTTCAGTGAAGTGAAAAGGGACAGATTTGCTCATCACTACTACTCGGAAAAAGCACAAAAGCTTCGATCGAATGATCGAATAATTTGAATCGAACGATTTGAACAATTTTAATCGATCAATCGAAGGATTTTAATTCAATCTAAAAAAACAAAAAAGTGCAAGGGAAGGTCCCCATAGGCTAACATTGCACCTCAGTAGCTTTAAAGTGGCGAAGTATGAAGTCGAAGTATTTTTTAAAGAGACAGTACTTCGACTATCGAATGGTCGAATAGTCAAACGATTTTCACTTCGAATTTGACCTATTCGATGGTCGAAGTACCCAAAAAAATACTTCGAAATTCGATTTTTTTTCCATTCGAATTATTCACTCGAGTTTAGTAAATCTGCCCCTAAGTGTTAATGACTTTTACTACATTACCCATCTAGTCTTTTCTCGTGTAGTACCAGTACTTGGAGGCTGGTTAACTAACCGAGATGGTGAACTGCACCAGTGCAATTGCCCATAGAAACTAATCAAAAATCAAAACAAAGGCTAAATTGGTGCAATGTAATATCTTTATCTGTAAATCAAACAACCATGAATGTGGCAAGAATTGTGATGGGAAAGATCAGCAGTTTAAAGGAAAACTATAACCCCAAAATGAATACTTGAGCAACAGATAAAGAATCTTACCAAACTGGAATATATATTTAAGTAAATATTGCCTTTTAACATTTCTGGCCTTGAACCACCATTTCATGATGGTCTCTGTGCTGCCTCAGAGATCACCTGACCAGAAATACTGCAGCTCTTACTGTAACAGAAAGAAGTGTGGAAGCAAAAGACACAACAACTCTGTCTGTTAATTGGCTCATGTGACCTAACAAGTATAGTTTGCTTGCTTTGTTTGTGTGCACCGTGAATCGTACAATCCCAGGGGGCGGGCCTTATTTTTTAAAATGGCAGTTTTCCATTTATGATTACCCAATGGCACATACTACTAAAAAAGTATATTATTATGATAATGGTTTATTTACATGAAGCAGGGTTTTACATATGAGCTGTTTTATGCAATATCTACATTATGCGAGGGGTATAGTTTTCCTTTAAGGAAGAACAACAATGTTGACCCATGGTTGGGCATGTTGGACCCAAGCCAGCAAAACATTTATTGGCAGCCAAAAAGCTATACCCAGAATAACTAATCTTAGATTGTATTTGTTTTTCCAAGGAGTGACATACCAGTAGAGGAAATCGTTTCTAGTTGCATAAGCAATAAGTAAACATTTTACATTTCAGTCACTCAGAGCTCTGGGGGGGGGGGGGGGGTTCTGGCTCCACTCAGTCCTGAGTTCTGGGCGTTACATTGAATAGTTAAGCTAAAAAGTATTTTTTTTATCCAAAATTAATTATATACTTCAAATATGATACATTTATATACCTATTTATTGTACAGCGAGGCAGAATATGCTGGTGCTTTGTACATGATAATAAAAACAACAATAATAATTAAGTCACAATACCTTATCTTCCACATAACCTTCATTAGTCTCATTGGTTAACACTGGGTTATTCACAATTTAAGACACCTTCATGGCTTTGGCCCAATCAGCATTAGGATGACCAGCAAGAGGCCATGTCTATTTATGGAATGTAGCTTGGCCTGTTTGCTTAAATTCTTAAAAGGTCATTACCAGTCACAGCTCAGAGCTCCTACTTACATTCATGGCTGTATGGGATTTATTTAAGAGCTCCAAAATAAAATGGCCCAATTCTTTAACTGCTTCACTTCTGTTCGCTCTAGAGCTATTTTAGGAGAAGCAGGAAGTAAGGTTCATGTATTAACACAAGCATAAAGCGACAGTTTGAAGACAAAATCCATTGTACATTGCTGGCATTCACAAACGCTACTTGTATCCATATATGGTTCTAGCAACCTGTTCAGCCTGTTCTAATGATTACAGGTAAGGTGCATGCATGGGTGCAAGGGAACTCTGGAGCCCTAGTAGAAGGAAGTAGAGCCAGGCACTCGCAGATCAACTGCAAAGAATTTATTACTTGATAAAGGGCCTTGTCCGAAACATGTTGTACTAATAAAACTATTTGCAGTTGATCTGTGAGTGCCTGGCTCTAATTCCTTTACACAGATTGACTTGTCTTATCTGGACTAAAGGTGGCCATACACGAAGAGATCCGCTCGTTTGGCGATGTCGCCAAATGAGCGGATCTCTCCCCGATATGCCCACCTTGAGGTGGGCAATATCGGGCTGATCCGATCGTGGGCCCTAGGGCCCAACGATTGGATCCTAACAATGCCTAACGGGCAGTTGGATCACATTAACGAACAGATGCGGCCGCGATCCGACGGGATTTTTAGACTTTCGGTCAGATCTCGATCGTGGAAGCCCATCGGGGGGCCCCATACATGGGCCAATAAGCTGCCGACTCGGTCTGTCGGCAGCTTTTATCTGCCCGTGTATGGCCACCTTTACGCAGAGCTTTGAGGCTCACCAAGGCATTTTGGAACCAGTGTCTACATACATGAGCCCTAGTATAAGGAACAGGCTGTTGTGTAGCACTCATCTTCAGGAATCCCAAGGACAAAGTGAAATCCATAGTCTTATTATAGCTAGGGATGCACTGAATCCACTATTTCGAATTCGGCGGAACCCTCGAATCCTTTGCAAAGATTTCTAATACTGTACCGAATCGAACTCCTAATTTGCATATGCAAATTAGGGGCGGGAAAGGGAAAACATTTTTACTTCCTTGTTTTGTGACCAAAAGTCAAGCGATTTCCCTCCCCTCCCTTTGCATATGCAAACTAGGAGTTGGTTTTGGTTCGGCCGGGCAGAAGAATTCGGCAGAATCCGAATCCTGTTGAAAAAGGCAGAATCATGGATTCGGTGCATCCCTAATAATAGCTATGACACTATGACAAATAACACTAGTTTAAGACAAATGACAACAAATTGCATAATTTGGGCCCCATAGTAACAATATTGGTAAAAGGTCTTGTATACTTAGAACTTAATAGGATAGCTGTTTTAATGGAAACACTGAAATATTTTCCAGACAGGTTTCTTTTTTGCTCTACATAAGAAGGGTAAAAAATGTCATCAGTAATGTAGCTAATGTCCTGTGAGCCCTGGTGCCCATCTAAGTGCTAAAGGTGTGGGGCAGTTTAAACTGTCTAAACAAAGCATCATAGTTTGCAATGCACCCAAAATTTGACCACAGAGCTAAATTTATTAAGCTTTGACAGAAAAACAGATGTGGATATTATACATTGAACAACAATAATTAAAGGGGAACTCCACACAAACAAAACTTATGCTTTTTGAAAAAGCTTAATTTTAAGCAACTTTGCAATATACATCAATTAAAAAATAGACGTTTCGTGATTTTTAATAGTTTGGAACAGTTTCCTAAGCCTAGCCCCCTGCTCTCCTGCTGATCTGTCTGACTACTTTGCTGAGCTGGCTGACTACTGTTACTTTGTATCAACAGCCATCTGTCCTCAGCCTGCATCCTCCAAACCCCACAATTCCCTGCACATGTGATTTCAATAAGGAAAGGAACGTCACAGTGCAATGCATTGTGGGTTATGTAGTTCCTGCATGCTGTCTGTAAGCTGTGGACAAGTTGTTACAAGTTGTAACATCAGTGTTTAGTCCCTCCTTCCCTGCCAGGATTTCAAATGATGCAGAAAGAGAAGAACTGTTTTTCAGAATAGAAAATGGCATTTATTCATACTTCTTGAAGAAACAGGTAACTGTGATAGGTATATTAGGGGTTTCTGTGTTACGTGAGCCTCTTTATCAAATTTTGGTTTGGAAGCCGTAGTTCTCCTTTAATTATATTAACGAATGACATGGGAAATATAATAACAGGGATCCTCATAATAAAATAATTACAATGAGGTCAGAAAACATGCATTTTTCTTAATGATTATTGGTAGCATAAATATAAATATATATATTTTTCCAATAGATTTGTATGCTGGTTAACCAGCAGGGGGCACTCATTACATGTTTTTCTGCCCCAGGTGCAAACCTGGGGTAAAACAAGGACAAGGATAAACTCAATATGAAATGCCACTACAGTGAGGTGAAAAGTTCTCATTAGACAGGACAGGCACCCACAATAGCCAGCCATCTGCAGTCTCCCAAACAGCTGCTTGCAGTATAAGTTACATGTCAAACCTCCTGTTTAAAAATATCATGTCATTATTCTTTCCTAAGACTACCAGTCATTGCTTTTCTGTAACTATCCTTCCCAGTAGAGTTTAGAATCGAATGCTTGAAGCATTGTGGGATCTGCATGCAAGAAATAAAACCTGAAATAAAACCATATATTTTTCAGTGAATACTGTGGCATATATGATGTCACTTGGACACATCAGAGTGCAATGCTAATGTTGGTATGTGATGTCACAACATAAGACCCAGTCTGCAGTTTAGGTAAATTGCAGGTTCCTTTCTCATCCAGTTTACACTTAACACAATTAATTTTTGGCTGAATGTCTGTATTATAGTCAGTGTAACAATGGGCAGCCCCTAGGCACCCAGGTTTGTCAGTTTGTACATGGGTTGCTGAAAACATCTTTTTATTCATCAGCATTGCCTACAAGGTCTCTTCTGGCATGAGTTTCATAAACAACATATTTTTATTCAATATTCAAATTCAAATGAATACTTGTTTGCATCGCGTAAGTATCCTATGAGTGGAGCCCATCTGTTTTAATGAGTAGCTTGTTTTCTAAGTGCAAGAAGCATATTGGTGAAAGGGGTTGTTCACCGTTAAATTAACTTTTTGTATTATGTAGAGAGAGATATTGGGAGACAATTTGTGATTGATTTTCATTTTTAATTTTTATTTTTTTGGTTTTTGAGGCAGCTCTCCAGTTTGCAATGTAAAACAATCTGGTTGCTGGGGTACAAATTACCCTAGCAATAAAATCAGTAAAAGCTGAGTCAATTCAGGGGATGATATTTTTGCCCACACTTTACTTACTTCCTTTACCTGATATTATTCTAACCAAGTAATTAGATGATATGGAAATATTGTATTCAAATGTGCCTTTAGGCTGGAAACTTCCTTGTTCTAAATAATTCACACATCACATTAGTGTTACCTCTTCTGGCCTATAGAACTTTCCCTGGAGTGTGTTAAACGCTCAAGCACTTTGAGTCAAGGAGAGCTTACTATCTAACTATTGTCATCTGTTGCACCACAACATAAAAGTGACATTCTCAAGGTCACAGGCAGGTAACAGCTGAACGGGAACCCTACACTAGTATGCATTAAAACAACCCAGTTGATTAATTTATGGAACATTACGGACAATACAGCAAAGTATATAGTGCTGTAAAATAATGAATCCATGAGATTCCCATTGTTCCTGCATTCAATTTCCCTTCTAGGAGATGGACAGCAATACATTAAAGACTTCTTAACGTGCTGGATCTTTATAAACCCCAAATATTTAAGCAGGTATTGATGAAGTAGTGTGTGTGTGTGTTGTTAGTGTGTGTGCGTTAGTGTTTATGTTATTGTGTGTGTTAGTTTTTATGTTAGTGTGTTAAGGTGGCCATACACGGGCCGATAAAAGCTGCCGACAGACAGAGTCGGCAGCTTATTGGCCCGTGTATGGGCCCCCCGAGGGGCTTCCCCGATCGAGATCTGGCCGAAAGTCGGCCAGATCTCGATCGGATGGGACTAAAAATCCTGTTGGATCGCGGCCGCATCTGTTCGTTGATGCGGTCCCGCGATCCGACCGCCCTAGGGCCCACGATCGGATCAGCCCGATATTGCCCACCTCAAGGTGGGCATATCGGGGAGAGATCCACTCGTTTGGCGAATATCGCCAAACGAGCGGATCTCTCCGTGTATGGCCAGCTTTAGTGTTTATGTTAGTGTGTGTTAGTGTTTATGTTAGTGTGTTAGTGTTTATGTTAGTGTGCCTGTTAGTGTATGTGAGCTAGTGTTTATATTAGTGTGTGTGTTAGTGTGAGTGTTAGTGTGCATATTTGTGTGCGTGTCATCCCGACACCCTCCAACTGGGGACCTAGGTTCTTGCAGAACATGTAAGTACTATGCTGATTTTTACCCCCCACACTTTTTTTTCTTACTAGTAGAATTATGACATATGAGTAGATTCTGTTGGCTTACAGGCTTTGGATTTTGGTACCCACCAAATTAGTTGTTGGGGTGCTCAAGAGCAGAATCTTATTCCAGTCGCAGCAGCCCACCTAAAGGCAACCTTCTGGTTAATTATACCTGGAGCAAGCTTTGAATGTATTCTGCAACATATTTTATATATAATTTAGCACTGCCCAGTCAACTGTATTAAGTCCCTTTGAAATAAATGCTGGTCATTAGATCAGTCTGATGCCAACCTCTCCCCCATGGACCAATTTCTTGTACAGGTGCTTGGCCCAGGTCATAGGAATGAAAGAATTGAGATGATACCTTCATTTGTGTGGGTCTGCTCCATCATAAGGCAAGCTGGGGACAATGGAATACCATTGTATAGTGGTGCCGTATAGTATAGGACAGAAACACAATGCATTGTTTAATACAAACATGGACTTTATTAAATACTAGACATTAAGCCCGTTAAATTAACGGACGCTAGAACATATGTAGTCAAACATTTATAAAAACAGAATTGTTCTAGTCTAAAAAAAATTCGCCAGAGACGGTCTGTGGGGCACATGCGCAGTAGCGCAATCCCACGGACACAGGGACTGGACGCAGAGACACTTCAACTTTATTATATAGGATGGGAATAGGTGCAAAGTAAAAAACTGGATGCAAAGCAGAAGTTTTTGCACTTTGAATTCAGCCTTGGGGGTTGCATCCAACGCTACAGCACTTTACAGTCATAGAATGGAACAAAAAAAAGCTGCATCTACCTGTAACAACACCGCTGCTTGTCTTATTCAGTGTTGTATTCATGAAGAGCAGGCAGTTGGTGGAAGATGGGCGTCCCTTTGGATGTCATCAAGGTTGCTGCAAAATTCAGATCTACAAACTAGGGAGAGCTAATGGGTACAGGGTGCAGGAGAGCCAAGTATTTACTGCCTGCCAAGTTAGTGCAGCCACTCTCATTAAGATTTTGTAATACCAAACAACCAGTTTCATACAAATTGTTATACGGGTATGGGATCTATTATCCGGAAACCCGTTATCCAGGAAGCTTCGAATTACAGCAAGGTCACCTCCCATGACTTCATTTTAATCAAATAATTCATATTTTTAAAAATAATTTCCTTTTGTAATACTAAAACAGTACCTAATACTTGATCCCAACTAAGGTATCATGTGTCCTTATTGAAGGCAAAACAATCTTATTGGGCTTTATAAATGTTTAAATTGTTTTTAGCAAGTTTAAGTGTTCCAAATAATGGAAAGACCCCTTATCTGGAAACCCCAAGGTCCTGAGCATTCTGGATAACAGGTCTAATATCTGTCCTTGTTAAATTATTGAGAGACAGGATTAGATAGTTTTTAAGATAGCTTCCATAATATCGTCCTGAATAATATCCAGAAGGCCTTGAACATTTCAATTGCAAAACAATTATTTCTGTTAATGAATGTAAATGTCACATATACGTCATTTACTGATCTCCTAGTGCACAAGGGTGGGTGATAGTTGGAAGTAACAAACTTTTGTTTTCTCAATGATCACATCCAAAGTTGAAACAACATGAACACAATTCTACACTTTACCTATAAACTAGAAAAAAAGAATCACTTGTAAAATCTCTACGGTATAAGACCACCTTAAGGGCAGATACAGGCTCAA
Source organism: Xenopus laevis (assembly GCF_017654675.1). Lineage (NCBI taxonomy): Eukaryota > Metazoa > Chordata > Amphibia > Anura > Pipidae > Xenopus > Xenopus laevis. Next base: position 30,090,188 of record NC_054382.1, on the reverse strand, counting down.
ATTCGGGGAGATTTAGTCGCCCGGTGATAAATCGCTTCTTCTTCAGGGCGACTAATCTCCCTGAACTGCCTCCCGTGGCAAGTAAGGCAACTTTGTGCAACTTCGGAACATGAAGCGCACCGATTGCCATCCCGCTGGCGATTTACATTCTAGCCACGGGAGGCAGTTCAGGGAGATTAGTCGCTCCAAAGAAGGGGAGACTAATCTCCCCGAATCTGAGCGTGTGTCTTAGTCTTAGGGCTCTTACACAAGGCCGTTTTTTTTTCTGCATTCCCCTGCGTTGTGCTTTCTTCCATTCAGCCGCAGCAGGGGAGAAAAAAAAGCCCATGTGTAAGAGCCCTTAGAGGCAGCCTAAATGAATAGCCTTAATTAATACACTATTGGAAGGGCGCTCAAAAGTAATCAAGACAATCAAGTAATCTTGAATACACATTAACATGCTACTAATCTGCTGAATCTTTTCTGTAAAGTCTAGCACCCCACCCATGTTGGGTTAATTCATTAGGGCATTGAAGCTGTCTCCAGGTTAGATAGAAAGCTTGTTATTAGCATGCAGACGGATGCAGAGAGTTGCAGAACTGCAGGTGGCATTTAGCAAGTGGTTTCACTTAACAGACAGGTGAATTAGAATTGAGAACTGAGTAGCAGTAGTTGTAGATGGAACATATGCCAAAGGGGTCAAATATGTAAGTAGAGTACTACAGTAAATATACACAATGTGTACAAAAATGATTGGAAAACTTTACATTATTATTGAAATCTATTACATTCTGAATTGGCCCAAGGTACCTGAAAGCACTGGTGAAGTTCCTTTTGTCCAGTGACTTGTGTCACATATAATACAATGTCAGAATTTGCCAAAGGCCATTGGGAGTAAAAGGGAAGGAGCTCTGTAGGCATCAAAAATTATTTTATATTGCTATGAAAGAGTGTGCTATAATCTGATATAAGTGGAATTTTATAAGGGAACAAGCCTGCTGCATCAAAAGATCATTTTTTTTAAATAAAAAATGCAATTATGCAGTAATTAAAAATTGTCAATGATACTAGAATGTAATTGTTACTGAAATCTGTGTCTGCATGTCCCTTATTTTTTGAACTCCTGACCAGGCCCGGATTTGTGGCGAGGCCACATAGGCCCGTGCCTAGGGTGGCATATTTTTGGGGGCAGCATGCTGCCCAGCCGCTCTATATTCTGAGATTAAGGGTAGGACAACATGGACGTTTTCTGTTTGATCCGACACGCTGCGACAAAACGTCAACTACAAATCGCATGCTCCGGAAAATGTAAGAGATAGAAATGTCAGATGAAGTCGAAGCGTTGATCCGACGCGACACAACTGTCAGATGTAGACGCTGCACGCTGCATCTGCATCCGATAGTAGTGGCGCGTCAGATCAACGATGCAACTTCATCTGACATTTCTATCTTTTACCTTATTTCCGTTGCATGCAATTTGTCGCAGTGCGTCAGATCACGTCGAAAACATCTGTGTAGTCCTACCCTAACAGAGCTTTGTGTAGGAGGGCTCAATCTATTCCTCTTTACTTTTGGCAGTCCCATAAGGGCTCGATATGTTTCACAGATAGAAGCGACAGCTGCTTCCCTTTTCAGGTTAAAGTTTTCTCTGGCAGTTCTGAAATTGGCCAGGGGTGTCAGGTACCCCTAGTCTTTAAAAGTGGAGTGGCCATGTGCATGGTCTCTTTTCGACCCTACTAACTCATGGGGCTGGTTGATGCTGGAGGGAGGTGGGCCTCAGTTGGTGTAGAGAAAGGAATATTTCTGTTATAGCTCATTTTAAGGGGCCAATTTACTAACTATCGAAGTTCAGTTTTTTTCCATGAATCTTGAAAATGATGACAGCCCACTGCGCCAACTTTGAAAGCATAAATCTTTTGTTTAATTAGGCTTCTGGTGCAGGAAGTTCATGTTTATATTTAGTATACAAAATACAGCATTTCTAACATTATTCTATTTTAGACTTTAGTTGCCTTTAAGGGGGGCCGGCCGCGCTGAACTTCCTGGATTAGCCACCCCCCCTTGCAACCTGCCAAAGTTTCTCAAAACTTCTGAAAACAGCCGAAGACCCGAAGCCACAAAGCCGAATTGAAGCCCTGAAGCAACGAAAAGACCCAAAGCCACTCTCTGGGGCCCGACTGTTTTTCTATAACTTGTAAAGGGGTCCTGGCACCAAAGTTTTTTTTAAAAAAAAAAAACTTTTATTGGGGGCCCTGGCACCAATGTTTTTTATTTTATTTATAGGGGGGGCCCTGGTCAACTACTAATTATTTTTTTTAACTTATAGGGGGGCCCTGACTACCAGTTTTTTGAAAAAACTTTTATGGAGGCCTCTGGCGCCACAGTTATTTTTAATTTATAAGTGGGCCCTGACCATCAATGGCTTTTTATAACTTTTGTTTGGGGGGGTTACCGTTTTAAGAGCTGATGTATGTGTGGTCTTTTAACTGTGGTGTGGGCGGGATCTGGGAGGGGGGCTTGGTGGTCCAGGGGGCCTCGAAAATTTTGTTCTACGGGGCCCGTGATTTCTAATGGTGGCCCTGTCCACAAGTGAGCATGAGGATACCAGGAGACCAGGATTATTAGCTCCCTCAGGGGTATCACCCGCCAGCACAGCAGTTAGGCTCAATTACCCGATATTAGCCCCTTCCACTGGTCTCTACCACCTATCACTCTACCAATTTCCCCCCTTTCTCCAGATGCTTCACAATTGTTCATGGTTCTCCTTAAATTCCATGGTGAGCATTTGCAGGAGCATTCAGCGACAATTATAGTGGAGCATTTGCGCATGCACTTGACATCACTTCCAGTACAGTGTGCAGCTTGATATCCTTTCTGGGTAGCTTCCAAATTTTAGGGCAAAGTACAAGTGTGCCCTGTGATCCCACCATTTCATTGTTCTTCAGGTTGACAGCTCGGGAGTAGGGCATCTGGAGTAGGGCACCACTATTAAAATCTACTAGCGCTGGGGACAAGTTCACCTATAAGTGAGTACTACCTAAGTGCTAACTAACTCATACTCTGTCTGAGCCCATTGCCATCCAGGGAAGTAACTATATCAAGACTCTGTGAAGTCATTGCATATTTGTGCAGTACAAACACAAAACAAATTTGGTGATGTTAAAGAAAGAGTGTACTGGAAGACTAATTCTGTATGTGTGCAATCCTCCACCAAAACAGCAAGGGCCCACCTGAGAGAAAGAGTCCCATGTAATGAGAAATAAATTACTTTAATATCATTAAATCATTTTAAAAGCATGTGTCACTTCTAAAGTATGGAAGTGATACAGCAATAACTGTGCAATGTGCAAGGAAGGACGGATGATAAAAATCAACATTTCGCAATAAGGAAGACCAGTTCTAAAACTGTGAAAAAGGAAATTTGGTTGAAAGTCAAGAAATGTCAGTGGAGCATAATGTGAAACGTGGAAAAAAGCTGTTGGTTTGCCCATAACAATATAACCTGGAGGAGGACTGTGTTAATGTTGATAGACGTAAAGTACATACCAATAAATCCTTTCCATAGCACTTGGCATCAACTATAGTTGGCACGGGGCAGGCAGAAAATACTAATACGTTATTAGAAGTGGGTGGAGTAGTAGTATTAAAGAGAAGGCATTGCAGTACTTCATTGATTTAGGGGTGACCTTTTCCCATACAGCATTCACCCTAAATTAGCAGTCAAGCAAGGGATGTGATTTTAGAAGAAGAAGAAGAGAGACGAGATAAATATCCTGTGACTAGGGCACAAGATTGGCTAGGTCGGGCACTGCTCTGTGGGGTAGCGCAGCTAGAACAATTTTGTAAGTGTTTCAGCTTTCATACCTCACCTGTGCCTAATACGTTTGGTTAATTCCCCTACTTACCCACAGTGGTTTTCTAGAAAAGATATATTATGGGACAGGCAGTATGGGACTGGCAGTAAGGCTTTGTGCAGAAGCACCAACCTCTGTTTGCTAAAGCTGTTGCCATGTTCGGCAATGATGAAGATAGTAATAAACTCAGGAGGCAAAAAGGTGCAGTGATGCATTGAATGTTGTCCCTATAATAAATGCTCCCCAGTGTTACTGTGTGTATTATACTATACCAAATGTTTTCAGCATCCACGGAGGAGGTGCCTCTAGTTTTTTCAAAACTTCCCTCTTACAGATTTTTTTGTTAGGGATTCTACGTTATCTTTGTTTTTCATAAACTGATTTAGTGTAGATAGAAAATGGAGCATTTTCATCCAAACACTTAAAGGAACAATATCATCAAAAAATGAAAGTGTTTTAAAGTAATATCATGTACAATTGCCCTGCACTGGTAAAATGGGTATGTTTGCTTCAGAAACACTACTATAGTTCATATAAACAAGCTGCTGTGTAGCAGACTATATGATTATATGGCACAGATTAAATAGTGGATAGCAGATAACACCATTATGTTCTACAGAGCTTATCTGATATCTGCTGTGTAACCAGAGCTAGGGATGTAGCGAACGTCGGAAAAAAAGGTCGCGAACATATTCGCGAACTTGCGCAAAAACGCGAGCGGTTCGCGAACGGTTCGCGAACCCCATAGACTTCAATGGGAAGGCGAACTTTAACATCTAGAAAAGACATTTCTGGCCAGAAAAATGATTTTAAAGTTGTTTAAAGGGTGCAACGACCTGGACAGTGGCATGCCAGAGGGGGATCAAGGGCAAAAATGTATCTGAAAAATCTGCCTGTGTGTGCTTGGAAGAGATAGTGTAGAGGGAGAGCTGTTAGTGATTTCAGGGACAGATGATAGTAAGTTTGCTGGCTAGTAATCTGCTTGATACTGCTCTGTATTGGAGGGACAGAAGTCTGCAGGGATTTGAGGGACATTTTAGCTTAGGTAGCTTTGCTGGCTAGTAATCTACTGTTCTCTTTAAACAACTGCCATACGTTGACCTTGTAGGCATTGTTTGGTGTTTTTTCTGGAGACGGTAATATTATGGATATTTAGACAGAATGTGAACAAGGTCACACAGCTCGATGGCGGGTTGAAGAAAACAGTGTGCAAATAATGCCTACAGGGCAAATAATGCCTAAAAGGTCAACTTATACACTACTACAGCGGTAGTAAAATAAAAAAAAGTAAAATAAAAAAAAATGAATATTAAAAAAAAAAAATTAAAGTTGGTGCTGCTGAACTACTAGGAGCAGCAGATTAGCACACCAGTCCCACTCCCCAACACTGCTAGACTAATAGCACTGGGCTCTTATAGTAGTAGTAGTAGTAGTAGTAGTAAAACAACAAAAAAATAAATAAAAGCAGTCCTTACAAGGACTACTGTTATTGCAGCAGTCAGCAGATGAGATCAGAAGCAGGACAGCTGCCCACTGCAGCTACATACAGAGCACTGCAGTAGAAGGTAGATTACTAGCCAGCAAAGCTACCTAAGCTTAAATGTCCCTCAAACCCCTGCAGACTTCTGTCCCTCCAATAACAGAGCAGTATCAAAACGATTACTAGCCAGCAAACTTTCAACTGTCCCTGAAATCACTAACAGGCAGCAGCTCTCTCCCTACACTATCTCTTCAGCACACACAGGCAGAGTGGAAAAACGCTGCAGGGCTTCGGTTTTTATAGGGAAGGGGAGTGGTCCAGGGGAGAGCTTCCTGATTGGCTGCCATGTACCTGCTGGTCTGGGGTGAGAGGGCAAAAAAAAGCGCCAACAATGGCGAACCCAAAATGGCGAACGTCGCGCGACGTTCGCGAACTTCCGGCGAGCGCGAACACCCGATGTTCGCGCGAACAAGTTCGCCGGCGAACAGTTCGCGACATCTCTAACCAGAGCCTTTTTTCCATTGAATGGCTGCCCCCATGGCTACACAGCAGCTTATTTATATAAACAATAGTAGTGTTTCTGAAGCAAACACAACAGTTTTACCAGTGCAGGGCAACACTGCATTATTTTTGCACTTTCATATTTTGATGTACCACTGTTCCTTTAAGGACACAACGCACTAGGGTGACCTTTGTTTACTGCCTGTTTATGGCATGCATTAAATGCAGGTCTCCCTAGATTTAATATGCTGTGAGCCTTTCCCAGAATTTTTACCCAACACAGTAGCAGCTTAAAGGACTAGGCACTAGGGGCCCTCATTTTATAGCCATTGGTTTTAAAGCCACTCCTTAACACGCACCTGCCTTCTGTAAATGAGATCCAGTGTCCAAGTGATTTCTATATTTCTACTAATGTACAGCTGTGGACACCTGAAATGCTTTAACACTCTGGCTACTCTCATTAGCTGCACTCATACTCATTGTTTTACTGTTTTCCACAATCAACTAATCCTACTAATCAAAGAAATTCAATTAATAATAGCCTGGTAAGCACTGGTGCTGAAGGTTTCAACCTATTCTCATTGGAAATTTGGGGCCTGATGCCATTACTATAAAAAAAAAACATAGTCAAATTGATCCATGTGCATTGCTATGAAAGGGCTAGTAACAGCAAAAAAATTAAAGTGTCATAAAGTATTGAAAATATAATGTACTGTTGTGTGCACATGTGCAGTTGTCTTGCCTTGTCTGTTTGCTTCAGAAAGACAACTATATCTTATATATAGAAGCTGTTGTGTCACCATAGGGACAGCCATTCAAAACTGAAAAAGGATAAAAGGCACAGGATACACAACAGATAACTGATAAGCTGTAGTATACAATGGGATTCTTCAGAACTTATCTGTTATCTACTTAGTGTCCTGTGCTTGAATGGCTGCCCCCATGGCTACACAGCAGTTTGTTTATATAAACTATAGTTGTTTTTAGTTTAGTTGTCTTAAGTAAACACACCAGTTTTGCCAGTGCAACACAACAATACATTATATTGTCTTTTCTTGAAAAAAATGTTTTCATTTTTTGGCGTTACTGTTCCTAAAGGAATGGTGAGATATGGAGTCCAGTTAGTAAAATATTATAGCAGCCAAGTGAAGTCTGGCACCTCAGTGGCCAGTTGTAGAAATAAAAAAAGGAAAGGTTTTAGGACTATGGAAAGAGCATGATGATACTTTTGTTAGGGTCAAGGACAAATGGAGAAAAGGAGCTGTATGTGAATTGAGGTAGTAGATCTGAGTTCAAAAGAAATCAGTAGACCACCATCATAGTATTATTTACTTATAGATATTATTCCCAGCCCACCTACCACTTCTCCCATGTACTTCTTCCATGTACTTCTCCATGTACTCTGTGAACTGATGTTACACACCTACTGCACCTACACAAACCTCCACTGGTAACAAGCACCACTTCATTCCCCTTCCCATTTACACGATAAGCACTTATTGTTGTTCCTACATTTGTAATTGTTTATAACTGTCATAATGTTTTGCATTGGTATCTGCGGCAGTACTAAGCAGCTCTGCATTATTTACATGTGTTGCTGCTCTATAAATACTTATAATTTATATGTACGCTTTAAATTCTGTCCCCAACTAAATGCAAAAACTGCTGTCTGGCTGTGACTCTTGCTAGGAATAAGAAGCTTCATTAAAGGCTAGTTATTTCTCAAATCTTAACTTATTCTATTCATTCCCTCTCCTTTGCACCTTCCAATTTGCAGACACAGATATTTGTGAACTACTATTTTGTACTTGTAAAGATTAAAATAAACAGTCATTACAGAATGTCACCTGCAGCCAAGCTATATCAGCACATGTTTGCTAAAGCTAATTATTGCTAATCCAAATGAAGTAAAATATTGCAGCTGAAGTTCAGTTAAAAATCGAAGGGTAGAAAGGTGGCGGAACCAGATCCTCCCCAGCATCCGTCTTGCACAGTCAGGGTGTGGGCTGATAAAGCAGATGGGCAGTTTGTGCCTTGACAAGTTATGTGTTTCCTCGTGTGACAAGGCAAATATTTGCACTGCAGGCGAATAAAGGAAAGTTGCCTATTTTAATGTGCTACGTAGATTTCAGACCTAAGGACACCTCAGCATTCAAAAAGGAAGGCTGGTTTATTATTAAGGCCACAAATGTTAGTCAGCAGTGAATATTAATGAGCCACATTAAATAAAACTGAGATGCCAATATGTCATCTTCTGTCACATTCTATCAATTTTTACACTGGCTGATTTCAGCCCTTTAGTGGGCAGTAGCCTCTCCTCTTTTCCGCATTCGGTAGCGTTATAAACTCTGCAGATATCTGAGAAGAACCACAAGTCTCTGCATTTTGAGCCAAAATCTGCCATTATCTGATCGTACCGAAGATTGTAAAAGCGGAAAAGAGAGGAGGCTCCTACCCGTGGTAGGGCTTAGATCAGCCAGTCAGTGGCGGAACTACCGTGGGTGCAGGGGGTGTGATCGCACCAGGGTCCGCTCCCCCTCCTCCGGAGATGTGTGGGGGGCTCAGGTGCAGGCGGCTGCATGGCCTGCACCCGGGCTCCGCACCCCCTAGTTACGTTACTGCAGCCAGTGTATTACAGCTAGCTGATTTCAGCCCTGTGGGTCGGTCGGGTTCGGGCCGACCGCGCAGTCCCATTTGCTGCCAATTTCCGGCAGACGCGCCTGCTCACCCCACCCCTTTTGTGGCCTTATCTGCGGGGCAGGACAGCGTGGATCTATAAAAGGAAACTGGAAGTTGGGCTCTGGTAGGAGCGGGTGGAGGTAGGGCAGTGCAGGTTGAGTTTTACCCGACCCGCACATCATTAGTGTAGTCATAACGTTAAGGTTTATATGCCTTTTCTTACCAATAAGTAGTAAACCAATGGTATATCTATGTCAAAAACAGTGGCACTCTCTTACCTGTGGCAAGGAAGGGGGTGCAAGTCGACTGGGAGTGGGCAGAGGCAGGGTGGGGATTGGATAGGAGGATGGAGGATCAGAGTGCGCCTCGGTTACGCCACTGGTCGAAAAGGTTCTTTGGTTACAAGCTATTGCCTGATAAAGACAAGAAAGTATTCTTAATCTTTTCACGACAAAATGACGAATGCATAAAACCATAACAACCATAGCAGCTACGTTGTCCTGTCACATCCAACAAAGTCCTCACTCTTAATCCTAAATTGCAGCTGACAACTGGCCAACATGAATAGAATTCTTTGAAACCCCTGCTCTGTCTCCCGCTTAACAGCACTGTGTTCATTATTGGCTAGTGTGTTTAATATATACACGAGATGTTTAGAGGCAATGTTTCCTTTAATGTCTTCTAAGACGAGTATGAGAAAGTTATCTTTAGTGCGCTCTCTTGAAAATCAGTGTGCGCAGAGAGGTAGGTGGGTCAGAGTCTCGGCTGAATCAACATGTGTGTATACAGAATTTGTTGTGTGCATTAATGGTAGAAGTTACACAAATAAGCATTAAAAGGAACACTACTTGGAAGTTAAGGAAGAATGGCAGGGTCGTGAGGGGATTGCAGGACTAGACAGGGTGGCTACATCCTAATCACATCAGTTATCTTGCCATTTAGCATTTCATCTGAACCCTTCAATCAGTACAGAAACACCAATATATTTTTAAAAAATGAAAGTACAGGTATGGGGTCCATTATCCCGAAACCCGTTATCCATTAAGGTCAAAATCACAGAATGGCCAATTCCCATAGACATCCTTTTATCCAAATAATCCATGATTTCCTTTTTTGGAATAATAAAACAGTACATTGTACTTGATCCACAGAAGATATAATGAATCCTTATTGGAAACAAAACCAGCTTATTGGGTTTATTTGGGGGCCGATTCATTAACTTCGAGTGAAGGATTCGAAGGTAAATAGCTTTGAATTTCGAAGTTTTTTTGGGCAACTTTGACCATCGAATGGGCTACTTCGACCTTCGACTACGATGTCTATGGGAATTGGCCATTCTGTGATTCGAAGTAAAAATCGTTTGACTATTCGACCATTCGATAGTCGAAGTCCTGTCTCTTTAAAAAAAAATTCGACCCCCTATTTCGGCAGCTAAAAGCTACCGAAGTCAATGTTAGCCTATGGGGAAGGTCCCCATAGGCTTTCCTAAGTTTTTTTGATCGAAGGATATTCCTTCGATCATTGGATTTAAATCCTTCGAATCATTCGATTAGAAGGATTTAATCGTTCGATCGAAGGAATAATCCTTCGATCGTACGATCGTACTATCTGCCCTAAATCCTTCGACTTCGATATTCGAAGTCGAAGGATTTTAGTTCCTAGTCGAATATCGAGGGTTAATTAACCCTCGATATTCGACTCTTGATGAATCGGCCCCTCAATGTTTATATGATTTTCTAGTAGACTTAAGGCACAAAGATTCAAATGACAGAAAAATTCATTATCCAGAAAAATCCATTATCCAGAAAAGTCCCAAGCATTCTGCATAATAGATCCCATACTTGTATTTGAATGAATAAGACTTTCTTTGCCCCTCTCATTTACATATTAATAAATATGTATAGAATACTAAAGTGACATCAAACCTGAAAAACATAGTATAATTGTTTTCCCTCTGAGATCTCTTTTAAAGAAGTTAATTAGGTAGATGATATTGTAAGGTTTCTTGTAGAAAGGGAGGCTCCAGGCCACCTTAAATCAATGCTGTGCTTTCACCTAGGCTAACCGGTTATGCTGATGTGTCTTCCTCCTTCCTGATAAGCAGACTTGTCATTAGAGGACTTAAGGTCAGAACACCAAGAGAATTGTGGGTAAAAGCTCTTAAAATGATTTAAGAGGTTATTTAGCATTTACTAGTCTGTAATCTGAAAGTGAACCTTATTATTTGTTAGGGATGCACCAAATCCACTATTTTGGATTCGCCCGAACCCCAGAATCCTTCGGGAAAGATTCGGCCGAATACCGAACCAAGTCCTAATTTGCATATGCAAATTAGGGGTGGGAAGGGGAAAAAATTGTACTTCCTTGTTTTGTGACAAAAAGTCACATGATTTCCCTCCCTGTCCCTAATTTGCATATGCAAATTCGTATTTGGTTCGGCCAGGCAGAAGGATTCAGCCGAATGCGAATCCTGCTGAAAAAGGCAGAATCCTGGATTCAGTTCATCCCTATTATTTGTTGCTATCAATTTCTGGATCCAGACAAAACATAATACCCATTATTATCTTACCCCAAAGTATAATATACTTATACATATGTACTATAAATAGGGATGCACTGAATCCAGGATTCACGTGAAAACTGTAGGCGAAATTCATTAGGAGTAGAAAAAACTTTTCTCCTAATTCAGTTCTGTTTTCCCATAGACTTTAATAGAGTTTTCATGTTATAAACAGTGAGATACTGTACGTTTTTCTTTCTGATTCGCATCCGGCTGTATGGGAAACTCTAGCGTGTAATAAGGAGATAAGTCTTTCGCATGAAATTGAATCTGGTTTATTATATGTATAACTCAACTTTAGCTTGTGTTTTCATTTTGCTATTTAAAAAGTTCTCCTACAGTGCAGCAATGTAGTATGAAGAGCCGCTATCACCCTACGATTTACATAAATATAGCCATTCATTCTGTAACTGTCATCTACATGTATGAACAATGCTTTATTCATTTTAATTGTGCCCAGGGATCCAAAGTCTTATTTGTAATCGACTATTTTAATTTTATCTGGCTGTGTCCACGTGGGAAGGAGAAAAATCCAGCCTTGCAGATATGCAGTGGTTCTGTTTCCTGTATGAACTTACTGCAGAGGCAAAATATCATATTGAGCAGAAAATAGGATGAGGTACCCAAGGTTGGAGTAGCCTACCCGAGTAGCAAAGGATCCCCCCGAGCCTAGAGCAATTCCCATCAGTCTATGCTTATTTTTACCTTGGGGCATGTATAAAAACATATTCCATTTGGCCCTATCTATATCTAATTGCCGTGAGAACAAACCACGTTATCAATGGTCCAATGCCGGTGGCACCTCCAGTCAGACCAAGGTTGCAGCATTTGCTTGATTGTGCTCTAGGAAGTCCCATTCAGCATTCCTATAATTCACTGGATGGAGGTACAATGGAATCAGTCTGTATATGTGCACATTTTCTGCTCTATATGCCATTCATTTATTGTCCTAAATCTGATCGAGAGATGATGCTCAACCCCATATTGCTGTGCATACATTTCTAGTAAGCTCCCCATTCATTCATTTCCCTTCTTTAGATTTAACTACAACATTTCTTCCTTTACTGGATCATTTTTCAAAGGTTAACTAATCCAAATTGTACCTGTGTTGCTTCATATACACCACCTGTCAGTTATTATTTCTTATCAGCACGTAAAGTCAGCATTAGAATTCTCTTTGTAGGAACGGCAGAGTCAAGTGTTTGTTTGAAAAACTGTTCTTCTGTTTACATTCTGTTTTTTGTGAAAAGATAGAATCCCGGATCTGATCTGAGCTCAGGAATACAATGGAGGAAGTCCTGTGCAGCTGTGCTAGTGCTGAATCAGCTCTATGTGTGAGTGAAAGCATATCTGAATGATGACGAGTCTCATACGGCGTGTATTGTTTTTATGCTTATACTTATTACCAAAGAATGGGTATGTGGATATAGATTCACTAAACTGCGAAGTGGCTAACGCTAGTGACTTTTCGCCAGCGTTGCCACCCGCAGGGACATCGCCATTTCACTAACAGGTACAGGAGTCATTTCGCTAGCAAACTGGACCGTCGCTAGCATTCATTCACTATGAAATGCTTGCACAGCCGAAGTAACAGTGTTCCATGCCCGGGACGAAACATTGCATTTTAGTGAATTAGCGTATTCGTATCACATTTGTGCCTGACGAAGTGGTGCAAGGGGTGCGATGCTGCCGCTGGTGAAAATTCGCTCGTTAGTGAATCCGCCCCATGGTTGGAATTTTTTGTCTTTCTCTATAAATTCCTTATTTAGCTTATATATATATATATATAACAGAGGGTCTCATTTTTCAAAAGTATGGCAAGTTGCACTCTTCACCTTGGCCGGCAGAAATCTGCTTGTGGCACCCCAAGGTTTTATTCTTAGGCCATTTAGTACCTGCAGAGTAGGGTGGAAAATGCAAAGAATGGCACAGTAAATACAGTGCTGTATTCATGTGAAGCAGAATGCGTAGGAACATAGAAATCCCACCTCCTGAGCTGAGGGTCCCAAGATATTAATGTTGCCAGTACTCAGCACCTTCTTTTAACATGCAATATAGGAACAGCTTGCATCTTTCAAAGGCACAAGTGCACACTCTTCAGCTGGCCATAGAATTGCAGATTTTATTCTCATGTACGACGAACGATCATTCATTGCAATCTTCCGACTAAACATTCATATTAAATAAAGTAGTAAAAATAACAAACCAGACAAGGTTTTGGCCATTAATTGACAAGCAGCAGTCGTGCAAAAGTTCTATCCAACTAATAGTAGTGACAAAAACCCAATACATGGCGTCAGAAATCTTCTAACCTGTCCAATTGACCAATTGGCATGGTATGGGGCGATCCACATATGGTCTGAAATTGTACTAATGAAAAGCTCTTCTCGCACTCCCTGGCCTTCGTGTTGATTGCCCGGTGCACGGTGACGAAGGGGTCGGCACCCTCCAGCATCAAATGGGTAAGAAATCACTGGCACTCAAAGGGCAGGTGCAAGCAGGGACAATCCCTTGCGTTTATTCACAGAAAAAGCAACCCCGAAATGTTGCTTTTTCTGTGAATAAATGCAAGGGATTGTCCCTGCTTGCACCTGCCCTTTGAGTGCCAGTGATTTCTTACCCATCTGAAATTGTAGTAACCTTTCATTCGTACGACTTTATCTTTGCGTCTATGGCCAGCTTTACACTTGGTTCATTATCATTTGGTAGTTAAGTTTGAGTATCCGTAGAAGGCAAATCATCATGACAAATTGGGGATTCATGGGTGAATTGCTTGTTGACGAAATTATTTTTCCCAGGGTCACTTCTCCAGAAACATGAATTGAAACATGGCACGAGGGATGACATTTTATTGCAATAAGACCAGAATACAAGTTAAAGAGCTTCTTTCTATGCCAAATAGCTGATAACAATGAAATACATGGGTGGTCATTATCTGACTGGATCTCTAGAAGGCATCACAAAGCTCTAGAAGTTGCCCTGCTAAATTTATTAAAATCTGGCATCAATGGCTGGAGGTCAGTCCTGATGACCTCCACAGTTTTTGTTCAGGTTCTGTAGTACCTGTCTTGTAGAGATGTGTGTTCTCTATATTCAAGAAACGACCCATTCTTTCTTGTTCTATTGTTTCTTACTCTATTTTATAAAATACAATCTTTAAAGTCTTTATTTATGAAAAAGAAGCAAAAAACAAAAAGCTGAATAGAAATCCATAGTAGAAATAATACAGTAAGATTCACTGTCAATTTAATCAGTGTCAAATATACTGCAGCCATTCTAACATTTATCACAATAGTCTGGTTACAATATTGGATATTATCTTCAATCTTTTCAGAGTTAATAGTAAAAAACGGAAAAGTATGGAAAATAACTGCTGTGTCTGACTTCAGTGCCAGATTAAAAACTGACTGGTTTGTGCGACCTGAAAATGTTTTGTTTTGAAAGTTTTTAAGAATTAAATTACATTAATTCACAGAAATAAATGATTGTAAATGTGGCCCTGTGTGGCTGCAGCAATGAACCCTGTGCATGAGAATGGAAGGCCTCCATGCCTAAAGATTCATACATGTTTCTAGTTTTAAAAAATTATTTGTTTTGGTAGAATTAGGAAATATTTATCAAGCAGACAAATATGAACAGAGAACTAGAAGCTGCAAAAACAACTCACACTCAGGGGAAAAGATGGATGCAGCAGCTATTCTATAACTTGAATTGGGCAGGTACATATAGGTCATATATATGTCTTTATCTGTGATGTTGGTGAAATTGCTTGAAGTGGCCACTTATTATCATTAATTAATGAGCCCACCCTAATACAAATGTGGCGTGACCCTCAAATGGTTAAAAAAATGCATTAAAAAAAATATATTCAACAGTTACAACTTTTAAACACAATCCCACTTTAAAATATGAAAACGTGCCAGCGTTAAGATTTTTTTATGACTTTTCGGCATCATACAGGATATGATGTCAGTTACATAAGATTGAGGAGGATGTAGCTTCATCTTATATCTTAAGATAGTGAAGCAGACTCTTGTGAAACGGGTAATGTACTGAAAAAATTCGCACTGAATGAATTTGCGGAGTAACTATCGTTCGCCTGGTGAAAGGGCGAGTAACTTCATGAGCAAAGTACTCTTTCGCTAACAAATTGTCCTCTACGACTGTTAGTAAATTGGTGATGTCCCTGCGGATTGTCTTTTTGGCGAATTTTCGGTAGCGACGGCCACTTCGCCCTTTGGTAAATTTGCCCCATAGTCTCAGTCAGTATGAAGGTGCAATATTAAGGGCCATATATATGTATATTAGTGACGGCAGACAAAACATGTGTAATAATGTGAATATTGCACTAGGTGCAAGGGAGCCCTGTACTTTATACCTGGTAGTGATAAGGAGTATATTATAGTTCTCGTTTTGCCCATTGTACCCATGCCCACAATGTTTTTGTTCTCACACAACTGAGGGGAGTATAGATTTGTACAAATATTCCCCGGGACACACTCATTTTTATGTGGACACCAGCCAGTGCCAAATGGAGGTGAGCGAATTCTGGAACAAGTTTCTGAGCTGTTACCTACTAGTACAAACTGGGCAACACT
Organism: Xenopus laevis; assembly: GCF_017654675.1. Taxonomy (NCBI): domain Eukaryota; kingdom Metazoa; phylum Chordata; class Amphibia; order Anura; family Pipidae; genus Xenopus; species Xenopus laevis. Next base: position 30,074,537 of record NC_054382.1, on the reverse strand, counting down.
AAAGAGATTTCTTTTATGTATAAGAACCAAGGCGTGAAAGAATAAAGATTCACATTAATTGGCAACCCATGATTTAAAGGCTGCCAGATCTTACTGGCAGAAAACTGTAAGAAAGCTTACCTCCCAGCCACGGAATAAATTCTAACAATAGTAAATTGAATGTGAGTCATGGACACAATTGGTACCAAAAGCTAGACTGTGTCTATAGAGGAGAACTGTAATTGTGCCATTAAATGTAAGCTTCAACTATAGCAAAATATAGGGACTCTACCTACTATCCCGAACTTTTCATTATCTACTCCTTACTGACAGTGTCATATCCTAATTATTGGTAGCTAGTAATGAGTGAATGTGACCCTTCTCACTTTGCCAAAAAATTCACTACACTGCAAAAAAATTCACGAAACCATTGAGGCCAACAGGCGTTGAAATACTCGCAACAATTTTTTCTCTTATGCATTAAAGTCAATGGACGTTTTTCTTGTAGCAACTTTTTTGTCTCTGCAACAATTCTGTTTCGTGAACAAATTCGCATATGGTGAAGTGCAGAATTTCACCGCTATCGGTAGCTATCATAAGCACTGTACCAAAGAGTCACATAATTATAGTTCTATAACAGACGTTATTCTCATTTCTGTACAGTTATTTGGAATCGCATGTGAATTTCTTGCTTTGTAACCTGAGAAAGCTTCAGTTAAGAAAAGAAAGTATCCCTCTGTCCTTTTCCCTATTCCATTTCTAACAACATGGAACAATGCTGCTGTAGTCAATTGTACATCAGACTCAGTAGCACAGGGAATAGTAAAAGACAGACAGATACAGATACATTAGCAATTACATTTCCAAATAACTTTACAATTTGATAAATATGTAATCAATGTACATAGAAATAGAATTATAAATGCATTATCCCTGACATGCTTGCCATGTTCATGTTACAAGGCATAACTACAATATGATAAAACCAAGGAGCACTGAATACGTAAACTAACAGGCTGCATTAGGCCATCAGCAGGTCTAGGGGACAGGCATGGTAAGAATTACCCCCTTTTGTCCTTGTGTATTATACAGGGTGGCAGGATGATTGATGCCTTACTGCAGAAATCGCCCTATGAAGCCATAAACAGCTAAGATGGAAAATAATATAAATTAGAGCAGAAACTTCGGGCGACTTCAGAAATCGAAGCGTTCCGAGTGCCATCCCATCGGCGATTTACATTCTAGCCGTTGGGAAGGCATTTAAGAGAGATTAGTCGCCTGAAGAAGAGGTGATTTGTCGCTGGGTGACTAATCTCCTCCAGTAGCAGTGTGTGCCACTGCCCTTATATCCCTGCACCCCCAGTGTACCTCCACCCATATACACCCATACACTGTATAATAAGTTTTATTTTCCCCGCACAGAGAATTTACTCTTATCTTTGAAAGAGTAAAGCCATAAAATGACAAATTGCCATCCCTAAAAGAAGCTGCAAGTAAAATCTACTTAAACTGACCAAAATAGGCTTTAAGCATTATACTTTATCCCTTTTGCTGTGCCCAGTGCACTTCAACAAGAGACCTGCTCCATAAACAAAGCCACTCCTCAGTTACCATGGAGCAGTAAAATACCTGTAAGCCAACACCCAAGACTGACAAATCCTCAGATTTTCTCCCATGATTAGCAAACACAGAGGCAGGGGGGAAGGTGGTTCTCAGGGATTTATGAGCTCTATTCTCCATATTACAGGGATGTTATTATGTATAAATAAAATAAATTACCAATTATATCTGTAGTCATTGATATCCACCTACACAGAGATGCTGGAGGAATACAAATCCTTTGGGTAGGAAACACTGCGGTTTTCTTGCTACTGCTAATCTCTCAGCATGTCTGTCGGCTGCTGCAAGTGCAGTGTGTAAAGTGTAATTTTAGACGCAAATATTTTGTTTTCCTATAACTGCAGCTGTATTCTGAGTTGTATTCTCTGCAGTTACACCTGTTGCATAAACCTCAGAGAACATGTTCAAAGTCATATTTGCTATGGGTCCCGTTGAATGTTCATGTTTATGTTCTTGGTGGAAGTACATCCAGGGTTCCCTTGCTCCAATAGGTGCAGTTGCCTTATTCATCATAAGAGTCAGGATGGGCATATTCAAAACCATACAGAAGTGTGTCTGGATGCAATTACCTTCAATATTTGCCTCCATTATATCCATCCATCCAACTGTATTTTTTACCCTGCCCCATCGACATCTGGCCGACTTTCAGACAGATATAGATCGGGAAAGCCCGACGGAGGGCCCCACACACGGGCCAATAAGCTCACCTGGTTCGCAGGATATTCGCAAATTTCGTGGCCATCGCTAATTAGCATCTTATAGTCAGGGCACAAGTTTCTGTCTAACCCTATAGGTGTAAAAGCCTCATTAACAAAACAATTACAACACTAATTAAACAAAAAAAAGTGTATTTTATACAATTTTATATGTAAAAGGTTTTTAACTTACACTTGCGTTATTTTACTAGTTTTAGCTTAATGAATGAGGCAATATTAGCAATTTGAGTCAATATATTATCTAAAGGAAAAGTAAAGCTTCCAAGCCATTTTTTTTAGTTTTAGCAGCACTTAGACACTTGACCTAAGATAATAAAGCATATTTCTGATACAAATCCTGTATTCTGCAAAATAGCATTTTTTGTAATTAGACTTTATATTTTTACAGAAGTGGAATTACACCAACATGTAGGCAGATGTAGAAAGGCTACGTTATCCTGAAAAAAAATGATGTATATTTTCCCTAGGTAAAATAAACCCCCTCCCTTAATTTGATGGCTGACTGACAGCTTTAGTAAGAGCTATAGAAAAATTCAGAAAAAATGAAAATCTGAAAACTGTCTGTTTAAAAGACAAATTCACAGAAGTGGAGATAGAGGCTTGTGAATTTGGTGGGAAATCTGACATTTTTATCTACACTTTTATTTTGTCTCAATTTTCCCTACTTTTGAGCATTGCCCCCGAAGCCTTTTTGGTTGATACACTCCTTCCTCAGTCGCCTGTCCCCAATTTGCTGCATTCAGCTCATACTGGTTGGCTGCCACCTCAGGCCTGAGAATGCTGTGCTGATCTAGAGAAGGGCACAGAAGTAGGTTTGGGGGTAGCCTCATATGAAGGATATTCATTCCTATTAAGAGCTGTGCAAGGCCATTAACTAATCCATGCACCATATTTAATTTCTCATGCCCCACTGTGAGCACCTGGGCATCTGGGCACAGCTATCATTATTCATCAGTGACTGTCATTCAACCATTCAGTGAAACAGAACGTACACTAATATAAACTAGGGGAAACACCTTAGAATAGATACCTATTTGTTTTGGGTGGTGGTAGAAGATTATAGGATGAGCTTGGTTTATAAGATTAGCATTAAGAGATTATTTAATTGGACAATTAGTAGAGAACATGGTAATTAGATGCAGAGATAGAAGCTCATCACACACGGGACAGTTCCCAGTCACACAGAACCTTGTATTTTATAAGACTTGATTGGATCATGCAGGAATTGTGAAGGGAGGTGCAGCCTGTGCCTCACTTAATTGCTACACTCACTAATGGAAGTCATCAGCCAACAGGGAATTAGTCCTGACCCAATAGTGTCAGACACATTTGTTGTGCAGTGGTTCCACACCTGGAATGGTCAGCCAATTCAGACCAACCAAAGCAGATGCTACCAAGGGGGCCATTGTGTTGCAAAGTATGAGTTCTTTTGTAAAGATGATACACAATCAGGATGCTTTTTTGTCTTATTTTCTAACCATGATTAGAGTCCAGTCACATAGTCCATTCTACCTTTGCCATTTTCAGCACATACAGTATATAAGGGACTAGCAGATCCAGAAGTGAGCACATCTACAGCTTCCACCACTTTCATCCAGATCTGCCTGTTTGAGACATCTAATGAATGGCTGCAGTGTAGACAGACAAATTGGACCAATCCTATCAAGACAGAGCCAGTAACCCAAAAGTAAAATATTCAGATATATATTACCAAACTACAGCGTTAAGAGGAGTTATGTTACGTTCAAAAGTCCAGTGACCCACATCCCCAAGAATATTAAATGGAAGCTTTTACCTAGTTTCACAGAATGCTTTGACTCTGTAGGTGCCCAAGGCCCTAGAAAAATCAGATTAAATCATTACCCATTTACCACAGCAATACTTTTAGTTTTTCATGACTATGTATAGCCACATTTCTTTTCAGCAAGAGCTAAAGCCAGTTTTGCTGCATATATAAAAGCTATAGCATTTTGCCAGACCATCCCAGGGTATGACAGGTAACATGAGTAGCAGGTGTATAAATCAATATTTTTGGAAAATTCTTATATATAATTGCACTGGGTTTTATGCTGCGTTTGCAACCTCAGTCAGTTCCGTGTATATAGAAGAATGCTTTAAATAATAACTATTGTACTGCCTGTTTAGTGTATCTGCAGAATACTGAAGCAAGTTTCATGCTAACTCCTTATCTGATTTATATAGAAAATGTAAGATTATGAAATACTTAAGAATGTAGTTATATACACCTTGCAGTCCAATGCCTGAGACGTCACCCATAGTGTAATATAGCTACAACTTATAAGCCTTTCACCTTGCAGGGAGAAGGGAAAGGCAGGGCTGTGAGCAAAATCATTACAATGCAAGTGAAAGCTTTAACCCAGACGGGAGTGATACTGCAACTGATAAAAAATGTAACTCTTAGTAACTTTTGTTTCCTTTCTATAACAGACATTGTTTATATCCAATCAGGCACAGACAGATCAGCCTCCAGGCAAATCAGTATACACCATTTAAGTTAACTTAGACTTGGATTAGTGCTGGGAAAAACTCCTACCAGGATAAAAATGAAGCCTAGCTGAAATACTGGTTGTAATAGCAAGTGTTAACTGATAGGCATCAGCTTATTGTGAGCAGTGGGTTTTATTTCCTAGCTTTTTTTAAAGAAGATTATTGTACAAGTAATACTGCACAGGTTATTACAAGGCTATTGATATTCTGATGTGGTGGGTGGGGCCCAGGTATGCTCAGGTGTATAAATACCAGAGGAGAGTTCCTAGCAGGTACTTACAGCAGCTGAACACTCTCCTGCCTCTGGAGTAAAGGTGAGTTGGCTCTGATTGATTTCACTGAGCACTACTTGGGTTTAGGTTACATGCGACTGAGACAAGTAACAATCAGGAGAAAGAATTCATTCTTCCTGGGTATTTATTACACGTTGCAGCTCCCACAAAGAGCTTTTTGTCCTTTCCTGACCAGGTAAACCCTGAGCATCTAATGAAAGTGTTACATTGGGTCAGTATTTGGTCATTTTTTCAGGAATGCCTTTAATCCTAACCAGCAAGAGAAGCCTGATACATGCTCCATGTGGAACTGCAATGGGCACAAAGTGGGTCTCTCTGATTTAGGTTTGGATTGCACATATTTAAGTTTATGTATGTGACAAAAATGAGTGGATATCAGTCAGGCCTTAATTAGTCACAATATCAATAGAAGACCATGGGATTGCCGAACCTATAGCCCCAAATAATCCTCATAGGCAGCTAGAAGCGGAATATGCCTCATATAGCAACATTAGTACAGCAGTTTATGTATCTTCATTGTGAAGAAGGAGGAACTGTGACTATAAATTACATTAGGGTGCAGTGTGGTTAATATGTAATCACTGAGGAACTAAACAAGCAATATGGGTACAGTAGCTGTGCTTATTCAGTTTTTTTCATAAGAACTGTGTTTTCTGCCTTGTCCACTTCATATGAAATAAAAACTTTAGCAGGAGTCCACCCAAGTGTTTTCGTACAATGGATGGAAATATCATTCTAAGAAACTTTCCTATCTAAATTCATGATAACCGTTCAATCCTTTTAAAGTTATTCCGTAAATGTAGCTGCTGAAAGCAGTACTTATTTAACCTCTTTCCTGGTTTCGGACTCTTGGAACAACGTAGCAGAAGTCAGTTATACTTCCTGGTCTGTACATCAGTTGACTGCCACGTTGTTTTCAGGAGTCAGAACCCGTCTAGCAGAAAATATAAACATCAAGATGAATATTGTTCAGAAACAACAATCTGATTTACAAACAACTTGAAACCATTTAATCCATATATTTTGGAAAGTTGCATTTTTTTTAAATTATGGGGAGAAATTGATTTTGGGTGGAGTTCCCCTTTAAGAAGAAAATGAAGAATGCGGAATCTAAAGGGTATGCGGAACTGACTGCAATTCTTGCTGAAGCTGTGGCTTTAAGAAAGATGTAAAGATATGATGAACTATTTTTAAAACACTTTATCAGCATTATATATCTCTCTGGTGTTTGACCAGAGTTCTATAAAGGCAACACATTTCTGCTATGCTGGGAATCAGTATGGCAACTGAAAAGTTCCTGCTCATGTTTATTTACATTATTATGTATTATTGCGTTATAATTATAATGATGGCTTGATTTGTTTACAAATATTACCATTTGCCTAATTGTGTTTATTGTTTCCCCAGCACTGTTAACTATGGAGACAGTTCTCAAATCCCTGTTCTTTCTCCTTGTGGCTACCTCATTCACTCTAGCAAAAGAACGGAAGCCACAAACACTCTCCAGAGGTAAAGGCACATTATCCCTGTCTGTGTTTTTTTAAAAAAAAAATCCCAGTTTGTGCTTCATTTAGCTTCTCCCAACACTATAACTCCCAGCCTTCTTAAAAGAGAAGGAAAGGTTAAATTTAAGTAAGCTTTATCAGAAAGGTCTATATGGATACACCAGTAAACCCTCAAAGTAATGCGGCTCTGAGTCATCTGTCAAAAGAAACACATCAGTTCTTTCCTTCTATTGTGTACTCATGGGCTTCTGTATCAGACTTCCTGTTTTCATCTTAAACCTCCAGAGCTTGGGCTTGAGCATGCTCAGTTTGCTCCTCTCCATTCTGTAATCTGAGCTCAGAGCTATGAGCGAGCAGGGAGAGACTCAGGCAGGAAGTGATGTCACAGCAAGCTAATATGGCAGCTGCTATCCTAAACAAACAGAGACAGTGTCTAGAGCTGGTTACTCGGGTATGGAAAAACTTTCTAAAGAATAAAAATTGTGTTCTAGCTTGCACTGTTGTGGCTAATCTATTGGCAATAAACTGCATTGGTAGCTTTCCTTGTCTGGTGGTAGCACTTGCAACTTTCAGCCCACTGCATTTCTGCTGGCTGAGACTTTTGGCAACTGTAGTTAAACAAGCCACCTTGTCTTTGAAATATATATCGGCTCTTTCAGCACCCCACTACATTAAGCCCTTAGGGTCAGCCTAGGCACCTCATTCCTTTAGAACAGTACACCTACATAATGCAAATGTGGCAGGGTTCAGATAGAAATCACATCTGTATCTGACATCTGAAAGGAGTCTGTGCCATAGAATGAGTAAGACAACAATCAATCTTTCATGCATGTGAATGCATCACTTATACTGTTGTCACATTTATATATCTGGCTCTGTTTCCGCAGGATGGGGCGATAATCTTGAGTGGGTTCAGACGTACGAGGAAGGCTTGTTCAAAGCAAAATCAGAGTAAGATCTGCATGTTGTCACGGGTGCCCTCTAGTGTTATCCTATAAGAGTGATTATTATTAATGCCATGGTATCCTATGACATATCCGTTATCCAGAAAGCTCAAATTTTTAAAAAATATTTCCTTTTAAAATATAATAATAAAACAGTACATTGTACTTGATCCCAACTAAGATATAATAAATCCTTATTGTATTAAGGATTTATTATATCTTAGTTGGGATCAAGTACAATAAATCCTTATTATATTAAGTATGAAGATCCAAATTACTGAAAGATTCCTTATCCAGAAAACACCAGGTCCTGAGCATTCTGCATAACAGGTCCCCTAAATGTACTATATTCCACAACAATATAATGCTGGCACCTCAATAACATACTTATTTATGGCTGGCCATGAAGGGGGTTTCCTGCAAGTCATACCATCATCAATCAAAATATCAGTGTAGTGCAGTCTGATGTTCTACAGAAGAAAGTTCTGTATTGTGTAGTGCAATGTAACAGGAGAAAGGTGCATTTTTTTTTTAATTCATTACTTAATAAAACCAAGAGATATATACAAAAAAATATTTTTCTACAATGTTTTCCTACTACAATTATTTTACCCCTACAACCCTTAAATTATCGGAAAAGCCAAAGGAGCAAAGATTTCTAAGATATGTAATCTGGAACCCCTTTGGTTGTCTGCCACTAAATAGACTAATTAAGCTTCTGTGTCACCTATGATAATATTGTTATTATTTTCTCTTCTCCTTTTTTCTGCAGGAACAAACCATTGTTGCTTATTAACCACAGAAACGACTGTCCCCATTCTCAAGGTAACATTTATGTAATATTGCACTGGTGTTGAATGCAACAGGTTAAAAACAAGCTCAGATCCATTTCCATTTCAGTTTTCTGAAGGCCATAAAGCAATCTAATCGTTTGTCACTCAGGTGTCTATTGTCATACAATGTGTTTGTACAGAGAAGCAGGACAAACAAGACATGCTGGCTTGACAGCTTTGTATGCAACACCTTGACTAGAAAACACACTAAGCTATAGATGTAGGAAGTCAGAATAGGAATATGATTGTGGTCAGGATAGGTTTACTTACCTATAACACAGTGAGGAAATATTAATCATAGAGCATTTGATCTATCTATCTATCTATCTATCTATCTATCTGTCTGTCTGTCTGTCTGTCTGTCTATCTATCTATCTATCTATCTATCTATCTATCTATCTATCATCTATCTATCTATCATCTATCTATCTATCTATCTATCTATCTATCTATCTATCTATCTATCTATCTATCTATCTATCTATCTATCTATCTATCTATCTATCTTTCTATCTCATCTATCTATCTATCTATCTATCTATCATCTATATATCTAATCTATCTATCTATCTATCTATCTATCTCTCTCTCTCTCTCTCTCTCTCTCTCTCTCTCTCTCTCTCTCTCTCTCTCTCTCTCTGTATATGTGTGTGTAGAACAGATTTGACAGATAAGGTTGAAATAACTCACATGGAATTTCTTTTGTAGCTCTGAAGAAAGCATTTGCTGAACACCAAGGCATCCAGAAACTGGCTGAAGAGTTTATTCTTCTCAATGTTGTTGTAAGTGATGCAGCCTGCTTGCTACTTTTGTGCTATCTGCTCCAATGGTTGACATGAATTTTGTCCCACAATGCATTGCTTGTTAGGAGAAAATCGACTTCCATTGTAACACTTATGTACCATACAATAACTGACACAATGAGAATTGCTAGTTATAAAAGGTATTTCAATTAAAGAGACAGCTATAGGGACAGTTTATAGGGGGCATATTCTATGTGAATTAATAATAATTCTATGCGAATTACTGTATGTATATAGAATGTAATAAAAGTTCGGCAGAGGAAGAGTCTATTCCTTAGAGACTGGTCTTCTCTCAGTATAACCCCCTGTTATCCACCAGGTGGCAGTAATGTGAAAAAGTCTCTATTTCAGCCGCAGAAAAAACTCCTAAATTACTATGCTTTTCCCCACCTCTTTCTATATATCATTCTCTATCTGTGCCCTAAAAATTTGCAACATTAGATCGATCCCTGCAATTTTTACATATCACTATATTCCTACTGAGCATAAGTTTTGGAATCACCGATTGAGGCTAAATGAGTTATTTTCCCTTTTTAGTATGACCCTACAGATAAGAATCTTCAGCTTGATGGCCAGTATGTTCCCAAGGTTGTGTTTGTAGGTAAGTGATCTGGGTTTTGTGCGTATTATACTGATCAACTGATCTTTAAAACAGCTGTTTTGTACAGTATTCCTGTTTGTTGCTGAAAATACCCTCAGGCACTCTCCAAGAGACGCTTTCTACAAAAGCCCTTGTTTTAACTTAATGATTTGCTTGTTAGAACATCCAGCAAGATGTTTCATTGTCTTAAGAAACACATAAAACATGTTTTATTATGTAACAATTCTTATATATTTATTGCTTATCACAATGATAATTAATAGTAATATTAAATACTGCACACATTTCTTTCTGCACAGATCCTTCCCTGGTTGTCAGAGCAGATCTCCCTGGGAAATACTCCAACCACCAGTACACCTATGAACCAGCTGATATTGATCATTGTAAGTGTGTCAGATATCTGTCTTTCTAAGTCACTATTCATATAAAAACAGATAAGTGTGAGCAAAAGCTAATGGTAAAGGATAATATTTTATATCTTGGTGCTAAATGAAAATAAATATGGAGAAGCAATGACACAGATTGAGGGAACCACAGGCAGGCCAAAGTCATGGGCCTTGCCATGTACTATATGTACTAGTCTAAAGCAGAGCTAAATCTGAAAGAAGCTGTGTCTTATGATGCTAGTTAAAGGAAAAAAAAAATACTATTCACGGGGGTGCCTATTCGTTAGTCCCCCAATTAAAACCTAACCTTGGACCCTATTCTTGTTCTGCCATCTTCTAGGGTTTCCCAAACATCTCTTACTGTAATTGGTAAAGTTTAATGTGTGTCTGACCTTTGTCTAGTACAGTGGGCAGGTAGCAAAATGCTGGCAGTAGCCCTTCTATCGACTACAATCATATTTGCCAAAAGCCAGAGTTTTGCTGCCTGCCCACCGAGCTGGAAAATGAGCAGGGAATAGATCCATGTAATATTACCTTTAAGGTGGCCATACACAGGCCGATTTGGCCGAGTTGGCAGCTTATTGGCCCATGTACGGGGCCCTCCGACAGGCTTCCCCGAGCGATATCTTGCCAGATGTCGATCGGACAGGACTAAAAATTCCATTAGATCGCGACCGCATCTGTTTGTTGATGCGGTCCTGCGATCTGACTGCCTGGTTACCCTTCGTTATGATCCGATCGTTGGGCCCTAGGGCTCACAATCGGATCAGCCCGATATCGCCCACCTCAAGGTGTGCATATCGGGGAGAGATCCGCTCATTTGGCAACATCGGCAAACAAGCAGATCTCTCAGTGTATGGCCACCTTTAGACAATACTTTAAGTTGGGGTGGTCTCCAACCTTTTTTTACCCATGAGCCACATTCAGATGTAAAAACAGTTGGGGAGCAATACGAGCATGAAAAATGTTTCTGTTAGTGCCAAGTAAGGGCTGTGATTGGCTATTTGTTAACCCCTATGTGGACTGGCAGCCTCCAGGAGGCTCTGTTTGGCAGTACCAATGGTTTTTATGCAACCAAAACTTGCCTCCATGCCAGGAATGTAAAAATTAGCACTTACTTTGAGGCCAGTGGGAGCAACACCCATGGGGTTGGTGAGAAACATGTTGCTTATCAGCTACTGGTTGGAGATCACAGCGTAAGTGGAGAGACAATGACACAAGGATACTAACATGTTCATTAATCATGGCAGTATCACTAAAAAAAAGGAGTTGTTTTTCAAATAGACTCCTTAATTCCTACCTCCCAACCAGTGATAACTGTGGGCAAAAACTCAACTGAGTAGTTTCAGGAGAGCCATCATTCATCAGTTACGCTGGGTCTATATGCAATAGGACAACTATTACCCTTGGTCAACAGTATAACTAATTTCACTTGCATTTAATTGCTCACAGCGTTCATTCACTTCTCTTTATTTTCCTCATTCTAGTGTTTGAGAACATGAAGAAAGCTTTGGTGCTGCTGAAAACAGAACTGTAAAAACCGAATATATCACAGGAGATTTTATCATGAATCGACTATGATGATAGCGGAGGTGTATGCTAAAGTGATGTTGCAATATGTCCAAGAACACACAAATTTAGTGGTGTATGAAGGAGACCATTGTTTTTTGTCTTTTTAAATGTGTTATTTTTGCTTCATCTGAATGCAAAATGATTTTTTAAATAAATCTGTCTGGGGTTATTTATAAATGATGATGTTGTTTCTCTTTTGAATATCACACACACACACTCATATAAAATCTGCAAGGTGGGTATTTTACTATGCGCCATTGTGTCTTACAATACCCAACAGCCATGAACATCCTGTTACTTATATAATTATAAATGGCTTTTAGTGGTATCATCAGTTAGAATCGGTGTTTAGTGATGTCATTTTTGTCACGAGTCAATGAAACGTATGTATTATAATAAATAATGCAGTCCTTCTAGTAAAATAACAGGATATTAGAAGTTACCTAGGAGTTTCATGACCTGTATAAATGCATTTTTTGCCTTTTCCACTTTATGTAGTCATTGAACTCCTCAGTGACTCTTTATATTCCTAATACCCTTTTTTACGACCGGGGTACATTATTCTCTATATAAACAGAACATTCTTATGTCAGAATTCATCATTTATATCAAAGTGATATAAAGTGCACTGTCGGGTACTAATATAGCAGGAGTGGAAGAACAGCAAGACTAGCAGCTCAAGTCAAGGTTTTTAAAGGAGAAGGAAAGGGGTGCCGAAAGTTAGGTACCCCCAAGTGACTGTATATACTTACCTGAAACCCCTGCCCAGTGCTCCTATCAACAGAAAATTGGGGCTCTTCCAGCGAGCACCATGGAGTGATTGCTTTCTTCTTCTTCTTTCTTTGGCCGGTGCACAGTAATGCGAAATGCCGAACTTTAATGAAGAAGTTGGCTACTTCGTTCTACTGCGCATGAGTCTGCCCTGGGAAATTTGCCGAAAGAAGAAGAAGGAAGCCGATCGCTCCATGGTGCTCACTGGAAAAACCCCTGGATCGGAGCAGTTTTCTGCTAATAGAAGCACCAGCCTGGGATTTCAGGGACGTAAATACAATAACTTGGGGGCACCCCCAAGTAAACTCAGCCTTTCCTTCTCCTTTAAATACTATGCTCCTCTAGTGACAAGCAGGGCCAATATTAGTAATAATAGAGTTTCATACTACATCAGCTGTAACAAGAAACAGTAGTGCCTCCCTAACAATGGCCCCATGTGTCCCTAATGGTACTCCCCCTGCCCCTGTACTGACACTGTGTAAATAACAGAGCAATTACAATAAATGGGAAAAAGGGACTTTTGCTCAGGGCCCACCATCATACACAGTGTCATCAATTACTATAAACAGTTTACTGCCTTTATCTGAACACACAAAAAGCCAAATAAAAATTAGAAGCACGCAACAGTATAAGTGGCAACTTTGGCCAAAATTTACAAGCTCGTGTCTACATCAAACATGAATCATACACTACCTGCTGGTGTACAGGCTGATACATTAGATAGCTTTAAGAAGGGGTTGGATAGCTTTTTAGCAAGTGAGGGAATACAGGGTTATGGAAGATAGCTCATAGTACAAGTTGATCCAAGGACTAGTCCGAATGCCATCTTAGAGACAGGAAGGAATTTTTTTACCCTTCAAAAGTTTTTTTTTTTTTTGCCTTCCTCTGGATCAACTAGCATTAAGGCCGGTTTTATATAGACTTAAAAGGTTGAACTTGATGGACGTTTTCTTTTCAACAAAGCTTGCTATGTTATTATGTACTATATATTGATGGGGGTTAAATATTAAAATCCAAATTTATCTCATTATTTTCTGAAATATACTCCGACCAAATCCGTATGGGTTATTTCCCCTTATCGATAGCTTTTTCCCGAAAAATGTCAGTGCTAGAAAAAACTCTTAAAAATCGTACGAAAATTCAAATCGTATGAATTTTTTGGCTTTTATGACCGTAAACTTCATTTTTTTGCCCGAAAAACCACAAAATCTTCAGATTTTTGCACAAAACCTAGCGCTAGGACTTCTCCCATTGACTTATATACAACCTTGTAATGTCTGAAATGGCGGATTTTCGGATACAGACTTTTTCCATCCTCGGGGTGTAATAAATCATGAAAAAAAAATTTTTTCTACAAAAAAATTGGATTTTATAGTAAAAAACTTTTCGAATTTTTGGCATTCGGACTTTAATAAATAACCCCCTTTGTGTAGGCAACTCTGCACCAGTGAAAATGCATTACAGGAATGTACGTTACAAATTATAGCTTGATAAAATTATAAGCACTCCTATAATTATATATTTAAAGGTCTGTGCAGATATGTTTGGGTGGGCTGCTCACTTTTGCAATTTTTCTTATGGCATATTTGTGAGTGTTGCCGAATTTTCTTTTATATACACAATCACTTTTAGAGAATGATGACTTTTTAAAGCAATATTGGAAGATCCCCACTAGGTGGCATTAATGGTTAGATTATGCGGTCTTCCCTTACATGTCCTCATTCATTGAGTAACCATGGTAACCAGTCTTTCAGATTCATTCAGCTTTACACTTAATGCACTCACACACACTATTTACACACTTGGGGTGTAAACAGCACCTTGTGCCCATGAATAATTAAAAAATTTGGAAAATAAAAACGTATACAGTTAGAGGCATATTTATCAAGGGTCGAATTTCGAATTCATGTGAGTTAAATTATAATGAATTCGAAATTCATGGGAGATTTGTTAATAAAATCAAATTAAAACTCAGTCAAAACTCAAATTGAATTTGATTTGAATTAAAAAAAACTTGATTTGAATTTAAAAAACTTGATTGTCAGGATGGCTACAATTGTCACCAAACTGAACCCTGGACCTCTCCCATTGACTTATTAATTCGGCAGGTTTTATGTGGCGAATAGTCAAATTTGAGTTCTTAAAGGGCCAGAGTATGATAAATCTTGAAATTCAAATTAAAACTTGAACTTGCATGTGGATGATGAATTTGAGAATTTTAACCAAAAAATTTTGTTTGAAAATTCAAATCCGTCTTTTCTTATAAATTGTCAGGGCTGAACTGTGTCCCCCGGGACTGCTCTCTGCACAGAGTGCTTGATTTGTTTCAGATAAAACAACCCTTGAGGGTGCAAAGGTTGATTAAGGAGTGCTAAATGGCTCATTGTTGGACCCCTTAGTGCTCTTGCACTAATTTCCCCCAGGGTTTTAAATGGCCCATTTTATTGGGGACTTGCATATGATCTGTCAAGGCAGCCATACACTAGATCTACTCGTTTGGCAAGCTTTCCAAACTAACGGCTCTTAAAGGGATTGTTCACATTTATTTTAACTTATAGGGGCCCATTTACTTAGTTCGAGTGAAGGAATAGAATAAAAAATACTTCGAATTTCGAATGGTTTTTTTTGGCTACTTCGACCATTCCATAGTCAAGTACTGTCTCTTTAAAAAAAAAACTTCGACCCCCTAGTTCGCCACCTAAAACCTACCGAAGTCAATGTTAGCCTATGGGGAAGGTCCCCATAGGCTTTGCTATCTTTTTTAGGTCAAAGAAAAATCGTTTGATCGATGGATTAAAATCCTTCGAATCGAACGATTCGAAGGATTTAATAGTTCGATGGAACGATTTTTCGTTCGATTGTATGTATTGTGGTAAATCCTTCGACTTCGATATTCGAAGTCGAAAGGTTTTCAATTCAGCAGTCGAATATCGCGGGTTAATTAACCCTCGATATTCGACCATAAGTAAATTTGCCCCTTAAAGTGATGTAGAGAATGATATTCTGAGACAATTTGCAACTGGTTTTCATTTTTTATTATTTGTGGTTTTTGAGTTATTTAGCATTTTGTTCAGCATCTCTCTAGTTTGCAGTTTTAGCAATCTGGTCGCTATGGTTGAAATTACCCTAGCAAACATGCCTTGATTTGAATAAGAAACTGGAATATGAATATGAGAGGGCCTGAATAGAAAGAGGAGTAAGAAAAAGTAGCAATAACAATACATTTGTAGCCTTAGGCGACAAACCGCCTCTTCTTATGGCGACTAATCTCCCCAAAATGCCTTCCCGTAGACTGGGATGGCACACTGAGCACTTCACTCTGAGCGTTTCACTTCGAGCAACTTTGGAAAACAAAGTGCTCAGAGTGCCATCCCGCTGGTGATTTAGATTGGGAAGGCAGTTCAGGGAGATTATTCGCCGAAGAGGCGGTTTGTTGCCAGGCTACTAAATCTCCCCGACTCTTCGCGTGTGTCTCTGCCCTTACTGAGCATTTGTTTTCAGATGGGGTCAGTGACCCCATTTGAAAGCTGGAAAACATCATAAGAAAGCAAATGATTAAAAAAGGAGATAATGAATACCAATTGAAAGGTTGCATAGAATGAACTGTAACACCTATTTGGGCCACTCGGGGTTAATTCACCAGCTAGAACACTAGAGCATGGGTTACACGCAACTTACACCCAGGGCAGGGCCTTCGCTAAGTGGAAGTGTTCCCTCTATGGTGTAGTGCAACTACATCCCCCCCAGGCTACTGTGCACACAAAAACAACTTGGGCGCCAGGAGGTTTCTAACAATCAGGAACGGTTTATTATGCCAAAAAGGGCAAATGACCACAGGTTTAATACTCAGGAGGAGTTGAGGAAAACAGCATATTGAGAGTTCACACAGATCAAAGGCAGGCTCACACAGAAAGTACACAGGCAATTGCAGTACAACCTTTCCCTCCTGGAAGTTGTCAGGAAACAGCTTCTACCCTACAGTCCCTCTTCACTGAGGTCCCTGACTGGAGGCAACACACAGAGTCTCTGGGAAGCTACTCCCTTACTGCAAAGACTTGTTGGAGCTCAGCTGCTCTCTCTCTATCCTATCTGCCTTTCTCTCTTAGAGAGACTATGACAAGTCTGCCCTAGTATATCTGTTCCTCATTCACGGGGTTACCTGGTCCCTGACTTGGACACATGACTTCTTCTGGGCCTATTGCACTCAGTCCCCCTGAGCACATCCAGCTGGAATCACATTCAGAGGCAAAAGAGGAAGAGGCCACTCCCTGCCCACACTATATAGGAGTGTGTCAGAGCAGTGTCATCAAATCTCTCAGCCTATCACTGTAAAGGTTATTCTGTAACAGGGATTATACCCAATAACCCAAGTAAATGGTGAAAAGATTAACTCTAGAGGGCCTGTATCCCTATAGGGCCCTACAGAACCATTCTATAACATACTAAAAGTTAATTTAAATATGGACCACCTCTTTAAGGCAAGTGATATCGGGCTTATATCCATTAGTTGGCCAAACTATCAGATCTGACAGTTGTGGAAATATGAGCCGTTGGAGAGAGAGCCCACACGGTTCCCGACTGGTAATCAAACCTGCCCAATCAACATCTGGTCAGGTATCGGCCAAGTGGTCCCATGGGAGGTCCCCACACATAAACTGCAGAATTGGTTTAAAAGGCCCAAATTGGTACAAAATTATGCATTTTCACAATGAAATCCGCATGTGTGTCAGAACACACAGCTTCATGTGGCTGTTGTTCAGGCAAAGAAACAGCATTATATGGCAGCAGCCTAAGTGTCCCAGAGGCCACATTTGAGGTAGTGGTGGGGGGGTGAGATCTGCTTTCTTCATACATGGGCCCACAAGGGGAGTGTGTAGAATTACACCACTGTACATCTATATTTGTAGATGATAGATATACCATATATTCCAACTGGTTATCTAATTGCTAATGATAATGCTTTGAAATGGTCTTCCCTTGGTATATTCCAAGGAGTTGGTCTGATGACCTTTGAATTATTCTGACCTTCACCTAGGGCCATTGTGTAACTACCTCATATAGACTGGACATGCACTAGAGAATTCTGGGAGTGAACATATGTGATAATGCTAGTAAAGGTAATTGGTTTAAATTACATTTATGTAAACTTTATTTTAACCTCAGTTAGATACACTTACATTGGTCATACCCATCACCCTTTTCACATGAAAAAAAAAAAAAAAAAGCCAGTCATATTTTGTTTTCCAGTTCTCTTTATCCTTCTCTACAGCAGTGCAAATTAAAATCCATTCTCTATCTAAAGACAACAGAGGTTTGGATTTACAGTACTAATGGCTGGACAGAATCTCTTATGCTGCCATATATACAACTGTTTAAGTTCCAGTGTAGCTGCAAAACATTCAAACACATATTTTAAACAATACAAAAAATAGTGGTCCTACACAAAAGCCATGACTATCTCATAAATTATATCCTTATAGACGGTGAGTAGTGATGTCATTTTTGTCACGACTCATTAAAATTGTTTATTATAATAAAGTACCCCTTGTTGGAAAATATGAGGATATTAGAAGTAAGCTCGAAGTTCCATGACCAGTAATATGGTCATGGAAATCCTCTGTGACTTATAACCTTATATTTTACAATAGGGTATACTTTATTCACTATATTTTTTTATATTGTATACACAACAGAGAACACAAAGTTTTGGGATGGGGGTGCCCCAGTAACTCATAGCTACTGATTCCACAGGGTGGGCTCAGATTCATTTATTAGTATTGCTCATCCTTACAGTTGATTTACTTTGTAACTTCTGTTGCATCATTCTGAAATAAATGCAATTTTAAGGAGCTATTTAAAAAGTAAGATATTTTGTATGTCTATAAACATAATGGAAGTTTTTCCAATTTACAGATGTCTTCAGTCTTCTGAAGAGAACATCATTTAGACCCTGAAGCCTAAAATGATATACTTATAACAAGAAAATATCTGCTCAGCTACAGGGCTAGTGGGAACAACGTTTGTTCAATACTTTGGGCTCTACTTACAAAACAGAGCAATGTGCAGAATTATCAGTAACGTAACTAGAGGGGGCGGGCCCTGGTGTGTGACGCGCAGCCGGGCCCCCGCCCCTCTCCGTACGCAATTTTCCACCTGGATTCCAGTGGCGCGCGAGCTGCTGGGGGGCCCTGGCCCGCTCGTACCCCCTGCTCCCCCGGTAGTTCCACCACTGATAATTATAAAAGTCATTAATAAGCTCAGTGACCATAAAAAAAAAACGATGGGACATCTGTAGAGACACTGTGAGCTATTCACCTACAAACTGATTGTAGAAGGTGTCAAAATGCTAATCCATGAGTCATTACCCAATGAAAAACAAAACTTTTTCTATAGTTAAATGGGTGGCAGTTCCATTAAATATGAGCACAAGAACAGCCAGGGCACTATTGAGAAAACTGCACCCTGGGTTCATGCCGTTTAATTCCACAGCCCATTCTGATGGTCAGGGAGTAATGCCAACTTACAGTAGCTTTGCAAAGTAATCCCCGATTGAATAGAAAATTACATCTTCCTATGTTTGCTATACAATTTATAACATGATTTTGATTTATTGAGCACGGGTATAAAAAAAAAAAAAGGAACTAAAAGAACTTAATAGTTGCAATTGCTACACAGAATGTATACATTAACAATTAAAAAAAAAAAACAGCTCTAAAAAGTTTAACAAATAAATGTGATAGTGAACTGATGAGCATTGCCTTACTGTTGGGAGAGGGACAGATATACATTACTTTATCTACAACGTATAAACCAATATATCCCAAAGAGGCTCCAATAATGGTAAGAGCGCTTTAAGCTTTAGTGTCAATGGTCAGTGATTCTTCATTCTTTCATTTTGACCAGCCATTAAACTGAGATCATATTTTCTACTTCCCGTGAAAAGGGAAAAAAAAAATTCACAGTTGAAGAAGTGTCTTTTAAACAAATCAACCACAGCAACCAAGAAAGCTGCAGAGATGCATTAAATAAAGGAATGAAGGAGTAGTCTTAGGGTTGTCAAAATCAAAGAAATGCACTGGGGTTTGCTCTTGGGTCCTTTTGGTTTCTGTATCTGTAAGTCAGCCAAACTCCAAGAATCTGCAAAAAAAATAAAAAAATTAAAAAAAAAGAAGAAAAGAAAGAAAAAGTCATTAAGAGGTCCCATGGGCTCCATTAGAAACTGCATTGTGATTGCGTGAATTTTTTTTCATTTGAATACACTCACAATTTGACTGGGAGGTTATCTATATCTATATAGATCTCTATCTATATCTCTCTGTCTATCTAGAAGACAGCTTACCGGCACTCACGATAGATCAGTATATTCTGCCTGGGTGCCAACCACAAAATAGTAAAGTAATATCTGTAAGTAGAAGTTGCCCTTAAAGCCGAAACATTAGTTGTGCCTTTGAGGGCATTGTTAATAAAATTAGTTTGTTCCTGCTAAGACCTGTGTGCGACTTCTATTTATAGATATTTCTATCTATCTATCTATCTATCTATCTATCTATCTATCTACACACACCATTAGTAATTAATTCAGACATGGCAGTTGTGAACGCAACAGAATTTAACCTGTTTGATCAATTGTGACGACCCCTAAGCAGCTGCTCAGACCACACTGAGCATGTACGGACACTCCTAACAAAATCCAAGATGGTAAGCTCCTGTGAAAACTGTGAAAGCAAATCAATATGGATTTTACTCACACATATTTTGTAAATACAACATATTTTACAACCATTTTACATACCGGGGTGTCCAAAAGGCAGATCAGGATTTAATAATTTGACCTTTAGCTGGTGATCAGTTGATCTCAAGACACTGTCAACAAACAGCTTGTCTAAATCACCCACCTGTCTCATGCTTTTCTTTCAGATATTAATTATATTAAGGTTACATAAGAAATAGTTGTTTGTTAAATATATCAACACACATTTTCTCAAATTACAGAATGCTAACAATCCTTTTATGGATGTAGATCATAATGCGACAACATCACTAAAAGCAGACTTCACATTAGTAAAGTATGGGCACTGCTGGTTTACTATGTTTAGTTACTGTAATTAAACTGGTTACTGGGAGGAGCATTTATAGATGAGCAACAACCTGGTCCCAGCTGAAAATATTCTGTAACCCAATTCTATCAAGTGCATAAAAACTGAAAAAGTCAAACACAGTCATTCCAGCTCTTGTGAAACTGCAGCTTCCAGTATCCTCCAAGCAGCTGTATAATCCTGCTTGTGAGGTTCTTTGTTCATATTTGCAGACTTGCAAAACAATTTCATTGGAGTGAAATTCACGACCCATATAATAAAAGTATAGTACAGCAGCTTTGTTTTACTCATAACGCCCACACATTGAGCCAGTTTCTGTTTTCAGAAAGAATGTTCAAAGAGACACCGTTGTCATATAATTACCCAATTTAAAATACAATCTTAATAAAGCTGGATGGGAGATCAGATTAACCAACACATTTCAGGTTCAAAGTTAATTTGTTTAGGCCTTTTAAAGGAACAGTAACACCAGAAAATGCAAGTGTTTAAAAAGACAATGACAAAAAGGAAATGACAATATAATGTCGTGTTGTCCTACACTGATAAAATTTGGTGTGTTTGCTTCAAAAATACTACTATAGTTTATACAAACAAGCTGCTGTGTAGCCATGGGGGCAGCCATTTATGTACAGGATACATAGTTGATAACAGAGAAACCCTAAAGAATCTCGTTGTATATTTCAGAGCTTATCTGTTATCTGCTGTGTATCCTGTGTCTTTTTCAGCTTTGAATGGCTGCCCTCATGGCTACACAGCACCTTGTTTGTATATAAACTATTGTAGAGTTTCTGAAGCAAATACGCCAGTTTTACTAGTAAAACACTATATTAAATTGTCATTCTTTTAAAAAACTTTCATGTTGTTGGTGTGCGTGCTGCTTATGAGAAAAGTGCAGAGATCCTGAAAGTTCATCTAAGGGCTCATTGCTAAACATAGTGCAATATTTGGATGTAAATCTCAAAGTTGATCCCCAAAGCATCAATAATTGAATTATTACCTGATTAACATTCCACATTTCAGCTGTGGCTTTGGACACCAGCCAATAAGGGAACCGTGGAATTACCACCAGGTTCAAACTGTCGGTATATCCATGGTTCCCTTGTCGTGACCACGAATGCAACTGCATGAAGGCTTAGTGCCTGCTGTATATTGCACAGGAGCATGTACTGGCACAAGTACTGTACCTGTGTGAAGGGAGTTGGTGAATGCCAAGATGTGTTTCAATTTTAGCATTCTGTACTTGTACCG
Source organism: Xenopus laevis (assembly GCF_017654675.1). Lineage (NCBI taxonomy): Eukaryota > Metazoa > Chordata > Amphibia > Anura > Pipidae > Xenopus > Xenopus laevis. Next base: position 30,052,662 of record NC_054382.1, on the reverse strand, counting down.
GCAATCGAGTCCTATACAATCCTGATATCATGTAAAAGAGCACTGTTGTTTTTAAATACAAGTAGCCATGTGTACATGAGAGGGAATATATTTAGATTGGAATATGTGCAGTAAGTGTTACCAATAGGTCATGATGGTTGTTTTTTAACAGATATGTCTGCTTTTTTAATTGTTAATTGAAGTTCCTAAACACGACTGTCCCTTCTCAACCTGTCCAGATAAAATACTGCTGCATGAATATGACAGTCCCCTCATAGAACATTCACATGGAATTTTTTATAAATGGTCATTTAACATTTTATTCCCCTTCTGATGGCAGATTTTAATAGGCAGCAGTTACTATATGGTGGAAAGCAAACGATTTTGCTTTTGAAAATTGAATGGGTTGCATGTTGCTTGACTCACCTCGGTAAAGCTGAAGAAAAAACCAATTCCTCCCACAACTCTTAGCACTTCTTCTGCATGTTTTTCAATTATTGGACCGCATGGATGGCAACCCTGTGTGCAGGTCTACAAGATGGAAGAGAAGCCATCAGACAGAAATCACTTAAAGGAACATCATGTTATTAGAGATTTGTCTTTGAATAAAAAAAGCTCAAACGGGGATTTACAAATACAGTCCATTTTCTGATACTGTAAAGCAGGGATCCCCAACCTTTTGAATCCCTGAGCAACATTGAGAAGAAAAAGGAGTTGGGGAGCGGCACCAATATGAAAAATGTTCTTGGGGTGCCAAATAAGTGCTGTGATTGGCCATTTGGTAGCCCCTATGTGGATTGTCAACCTACATTGAGGCTCTGTGTGGCAGTACACCTTGTTTTTATGCAACCAAAACTTGCCTCCAAGCCTGGAATTCAAAAATAAGCACCTGCTATGAGGCCACTGGGACCAACATCCAAGGGTCTGGAGAGCAACATGTTGCTCACAAGCTACTGGTAGGGCATCACTGCTGTAAAGCATAGTGAATAATTTTTTTTTATGGGATTCCACCGACTTTATTTATAGAAATTTGTTAAAAAAGTTGGAAACAGACATAGGGATATTCTATAATCCCTTACTCCCAACACCAAAATTGTTTTATGGTTAACCAAAAACTTCAGATAGATGACCTATTTTATTAACATATATTGAAAGTGCTGCTCAGTTTGGGGTCAACTAACCCTTCCATACGCCCTGGTATTGTTGCACCCCTAAATGGAATCATGAAGTGCACAGAAAATCTTGCACACAGCCAGAGGTCACTTTGCGGGAATGTAGTTTATCAGATAAGAGATAAACAATCTGTTTAATGAAATTATGTTTATCACTATGCCCGAGGCACAACAAAGAGGGAAGGGGTGAGTGGGTAGTAAGTGTAAAAATAAAACAAAGACCCATAAGTGCTTTATTATAAAAAAAATATATACACAGGTTTTTATATAAAATTAAAAGAATAGGTAAAACATTTTCCGCATAAAAGAACATTTTATTTACGTTGCTAACACAAGATAAAAACCGTTTATATAGGGTTTACACTGGCCACTTTGCATGTCCAATATGGATTTCCATGCATATGCATATATTTGTTTATGGATAATAAAAGAAACAAATGGTAGAAATATGGAAACAGGTTATTTTCAACTATAAAAACCCATAACAATAATACCCCTCCGAATTGTGTCTGTTACCCTCCCATTTAGACTGTAAGCTCTACGAGGTAGGGTCCTACAGCTTTTTGTCTCCCTGACACTGAGCACTTAATCTGTATTTATATTTTATATTTACGTGAATTGTATTTTTAATGATGCACTTATTGTTACATTTTATTTCAATGACCACTTGTTTGTTACTTCTAATTTATTGTTTTGCTGTACAGTGCTTTGCCCTCAAGGAGCGCTATACAAATAAAAATATACATACATAACAACCAATACGTTCATAGTATTTACTGCTCTTAAAGGGGAAGGAAACCTAGTTGGCGCAAAAACCCTCCCCCCCCCCTCCCGTGTGTTGCCCACCCTCCCTCCTCCCCCCTGGCCTACCTGTCCCGCTGGGCAAATGCCCCTAACTTGTTACTTACCCTTCTGCGCAGGTCCAGTCCAGGGAGTTCACAGACGACTATCTTCTTCCATGCGATCTTCTTCCTGCTTTGAACGGTGTTTTGGCGCATGCGCAGTAGATCGTACCGGCGAAATGCTCCTACTGCGCATGCGCCGGTCAAAGCAGGAAGAAGATCGCGTGGAAGAAGATGTCGTCTGTGAACTTCCTGGACTGGACCTGCGCAGAAGGGTAAGTAACAAGTTAGGGGCATTTGCCCAGCGGGACTGGTAGGCCAGGGGGGAGGAGGGAGGGGGTTTTTTGCGCCAACTAGGTTTCCTTCCCTTTAAGTTTATTCTTATCTGCTGCTCTACTGATTGGTTACTGTTTGTTTCCTGACAGAGCAAACTTTGAAACCATTACTACCTTGCCCTCATAAAGTTTATAAAACTGCGCTTATGATTTTTGGAATGAGGCAGTATTTTTCCAGTGGCGTAACAACCTATTCAGCAGACTCCGCAATTGCTGTGGGGCCCAGGCAACAGAGGGTCAGCGGTCTGCTGTATCATAGTCCCTCTCTCGACCATCTATTAACTTAGTATTACTTTAAAATAATGGTGTGGGCCAATAGGTGCAGCTCGAGTAGGTTGGGGGGGGAGGAGAACCAAGTTACTCCACTGTACTTTTCATTTTATTTAAATAAAAACACGATCAAATACTTACAGCTCCACAGGTGTCATTTTGAGAATAGGTTTTAAATCCACAACAGTTCAGGCTTCTTTCAATATCAGTATGAGCTCCATTTGTATGGTTCCAGCCGACTTCCAAAAGTTGTTTCTAAAAACATAGATTAGGCGGATAAGAGCCACCGTTTATGAGCATGTATGTTGTAGACATTATCTGAACCCATATTTTATTTAAGGTATGCAACTTATTAAAGCCCGCATGCCCAATGTGCTTACATGGGTCATGGAAAACTTAGTAAACTTCGAATTTCTACCTTTTCTATTTCCAGTTAGTGGTACATTAGTTCTTACAATATGCAAGTTTATTGAAACCATGCACAAGTAGGGATGCACCAAATCCACTATTTTGGATTCTGCTGAACCCCTCTAAACCTTTGTGAAGATTCAGCCGAATACCTATTGAATATCACCTTGTCCTTTAAGGCATTGGCATAAATAATTAAAATATTAGCAAAGATTGATGTTAGTGGCCATCTTCATTGAAACTGATACTAAAGGGCTTTGGATTGGATTGTACAGAAGCCCAAAATGTAAGATGTAGCTTGTTGGGTCTAATTCAGCGTTGAGCTTTAGTTCTACTTAAAAGACTCAAAATTGGGTAAAAAAAAAAAAGTAGTCATTTGTAAAGAAAATTATTTTCATATAAGCAGAAAGATATGTTAGTTGATTTTTTGCAACATCAAGAGGCACATTTATCAAAGGTCGAATTTCGAATGCATGCGAGTTTTTTTAATGCTATTAAATTCAAATATACTTGAAATTCGACTGGGGGTTATTTAATAAAGAAATCGAATATCTAACTCGGACAACCGACCAGAAACTCGAATCGAATTCGACTAAACTCAAATCCAATGTCAGGAAGGCTACTAACAGCATAAAAATGGTCACTGGACCTCTCCCATGGACTTATACAGTCAATAGTCGAATTCAACTTTTTAGAGGGCCATGGTTTGATAAATCTCGAAATTAAAATTAAAATTTGAATCGAGTTTGAATAATTCACAATTTGAATTTGAGTTTTGACAATAAAAAAAAATTTGAAAATTTGAATTTTCAATACGACCCTTAATAAATCTGCCCCCAAAAGTATCTCTACCATAGAATTTCAGACTTGACCATAAAAAGAAAATGAGCAGTTTATTAACCTACCTGCTGATCGCTGTTTAAGGCCAGAGATGCGCACGATACCGAAAACTGTACAACGAAGACCAAAAATAGGATGATCATGTACTGAAATGAAGTTAAGGTCCTTGAAACCTCTGAAATATAGTATGTCAAAACCCCTTTACGGTAGTACGGTTGTGAACACTGCAGATAAAAACGAATAGTAATGCTGCAGAGATTTGTTAATAACCCCTGTCATTTACCGGCAGAATTGCTACTTGTTACAAGCTTATTTTCATTTAAACAAGCCAGTGAATGTGTGTTTAGGCAAGCTTTGCTCCCTTGTCTTCATGACCCTGCTTATGATTTAGCTCATTGCCGGACAGATGACTAACAGTTCTCATATGGTCATATACATTTTCCCATTTTAACTTAATATTCTTGTTTGTTTCAGTGATATTTAGGCACATCTCACCTGTGGCCATCACTTTGGTCACTACATGGTATTCTCTGTGTGTACCCATTAAACTATGCCAACAAAACACCGGGTAAGACACAATATCATGAAAAGTCAGGAAAAGTCTGGCATTTCTAAACATATTACACTATGGATATTTATTTTGTATACATATACAGTAGAACACTTTTTGAGTCACAATTGTCATAACAGTGTAAAATCTGGGAAGATTTAAAAAAAAAAAAATGCAGCTTGTCATAATGGGTCCGCACAAAACGTGTCAATTGTGGAAAACATAAAAACTGGGGTCATAACATCAAAAAAATGATTTATGCTTCTTATAATGCAAATGTTTCTTTTTATGAAGCTGATACATGTCATTGACAAACACTACATGTATTATGTAATGTCTAATCATAATCAGAAACCAATCCTAACACACTGCTTCACCCACTAACCAAACACTCCATTACTTTACAGAGTGACTCACAGACACACCTACGTTTTAAGCAGCCGCAGGATACACAGGACACCCAGAGCAGAACTAGCCCGTTCACTGTTTATTCATTGACAATATTTGTGTATTAATGAAGGTTTAGGGTAATGGCACACAGTACTATTTGTCGCCCACATTTTGCAGTGGCTTCAAAATGCCAAAAAATACCCTGCCATAAACAATACTGAGAATTGCCTCTGCTAAAAAAAAAGCATTCAAATCACATCAGGTGAAATTTACTAAAGGGCGAAGTGACTAACACTGGCGAAAATTCGCCAGCGTGACGTCATTTCGGGACTTGGCCGATTTACTAACGGGTGCTGGCATAAATTCTCTAGCGAAGGAGATAGACTGTAGCGCTACTTCGCAATCTAACGCCAGGTGAATTTCCGCGAATGGACGTAACGCAAATTCAACAGGATGCGTATTTTAATGAACGTTACCTCTTGTGCCAACTTGCCTCGCCACCTCAGACCAGGCAAAGGGCAATAGAGTAGATAGCCAAAAAATGCTGGTGATTTTTCAGTATTTCAGGCTGAAAAGATCATAAATTTTTTTTAGGGTACCCGGCTTCCCCCCTACATTTCCTTACATATGTCACAAACTATACACTGGGCACATGTGTAGGGCATTATAACAACTTTATTTTATTTTATTAAGGTTTCCCAGGCTTGTGTAGTGTAATGTATTTGCTGCAACATATTGAAATTTAACTTCCCGCCGTACTACTTCGCTTTGCTTGCCTAATTAACGCAAGCGAAACTTCGCCATCGATCGGTGCCTTGGACGCAACTTTGCATTTTAGTGAATTAGCGGTGTCCTGACAAATTTTCGCCTGGCGAAGTGTGGCGATGTGAGCAAAGCCGTTGCTGGCGAATTTCTGCAGGTTAGTGAATTTACCCCATAATCTTTAAAAATGCATACAAAAGCATTTCTGCACAATTACACAATTCAAGTGTTTTAGCCAGGGCAACTAGCAATGTTAGGGGCAGTATTACCTACCTCTCGCAATTTGGGACACCAGCTTTAAATCAACAATCTGTATCTCAATTCATATAAACACCTAATAGAGCTGATGGGAAGGTTGTTATAAGAGTGGTTGTAAGAAAGTGCTATTTAGCCACTTGAAAGATATTCCAGAGAGGGGTCATATACTTACTCATTTTAGTATTCAGACAATAGGGTGACCATAGGTGATGTTGTCCTTAGATATGCTAGCTATATCTGTGGGCTGTAATAATTATGCTTTATGGTCCAGTTAGGGTTGCCACCTTTTCCGAAAAAAAATACCGGCCTTCCTATATATTTATCTTTTTTCCCTATTAATAACATTGAGATCAGCCATCATTTTAACCGGCCAGGCCAGTAAAATACCGGCCAGGTGGCAACCCTAGGTCAGGTTGACTTTCCATAATCTCGACAGGTTTGTATTAATAACTTCAGCAACTGGTATTGTGACTTTGCTTTTGTGTCTGCACCCACAGTTGTCTATAAAACTATTAAAACTGACTGATAAGTGAGAATTCGGACACCAGACTAAGTATCTTTTTCAGAAATAGCCTCCTGCTGGCTCTAGACGGCCAAATTATAGCCTTTACAAAGAATGAAACAGGTTTATAAATCAAACTCTGTTGTAGAATACGAGTTGGTTTTCATTCACTAAAAGGATACAAAAAACAGTAACACCTGGTGATGTTTAATTGCTCCAATGAGCCCAACCAGAGCAATGAGAAATAGTAGGATTCCAACAGCAACGGCGACGCCAACCACTCGCAAACTGGAAACGAGGCCAAATCCTATTCCCCAGGCTGCAACTCCGATCAGCAGCAGGCTGACCATCTAGAAAACAATACATTGCATTAATATACAAGCTACTGTAATAACTATACAATGCTTACATAGGAAATTCATGTTTCAGACAAATTTTACCATAGACATTTAAGACAAAGATTTGTCTTGGCTTATTTGAACTTCTATTCTCAATCCGATTCCCAAGGCTTCAATTTTATGCTTTTTGTTTGTTACTTATATTTCTATTCAGGCCATAAAACTATTTCATATTCCAGTCTCACACTGAAACCACCACCTGGTTGTTAGGGTAATTTGGACCCTAACAACCAGAAAGCTGTTGAAATACCAAGCTGATGAGCAGCTGAACTAAGAACAAAATAATTCAAAAACCACAAAAAAGAAAAAATTAAGACATGGGGCCTTATGTATCAAAATCCTGTATTTTATTAAGGGATGCACCAAATCCACTATTTTGGATTCGGCCGAACCCCCGAATCCTTTGCGAAAGATTCGGAAGAATACCAAAGCAAATTCTAATTTGCATATGCAAATTAGGGATGAGAAGGGGAAAACATTTTTTCCTTTCTTGTTTTGTGACAAAAAGTTACCTAATTTTCCTCCCCGCCCCTAATTTGCATATGCAAATTAGGATTCAGATTCGATTCTGCTGGCCAGAACTTGCAAAGACACAAGTGAAATAGACATGAAGAGTGAGAGACTTTTTGAGAAATGATGACTGATGCTAGACTAGGTTCTGCGAGTTTCTGGGTGTGCTTTATCTTGTTCGATTCCTGACTCTTTTGGCATGTTCCTGGCCATGCTTACCTCTTGCCTGTCAGCCCTATATCTGATTTCTTCATTTTGTTTTGCTTGACCCCTCTGGTGCCTTATTACTTGACGTTTGTTTTGCCATCTTCACCCCTAGTGTGCTTCTTAGCGGTCCTTATGGCCCACTGGCCTCCTAAGTACTACTTGTTGAAGGGCATATCATTTATGATATATGGGTCACATTTCTATGTGTTTAGTTTATCCATGACTTCATTTTATGGCCTTATGTAGTCAATGGATAAAAATTACATAGATAAAAAATATATAAAAAAAATTATGTATTTATGATGGCCAAGATTTAATTAAACTGGTGTTTTAGAACAGCAAAAACATTCCAAACAAAGCAATCAGTTTTCAAGGGTATGCAAAGAAAGATGAATGGCACATCCTTTCCTTTCATTTATGCATTTGATGATGTGTGAGACGGAAAAGACACGTTGTGGGGTTAACTGTTTAGGAAGTCCAAAGCCTGGAATTTCCTTTGGAAAAAAAAATACAACATTGTGAAAAAAACAAAGTTGAGCTAAACTAGAAAAGTATGTCGGGAGACTGTGATCATCATCATACAATTAAATAGAAAAAAGAAATCCCTTCTTTATCAATCAAAGCATATTCACATTCAGAAAAAACGTTTTTTTAAAACCACGGCTTCTATACAAAAATAGGATGTTTGCACCTCGTGTCAATGTGTAGAATATTGTTGTATTATTACTCAATAGTGTACCCTTTTAGGTGGTGCTTGAGCTAAAAATCTGTATTTATTTAAAGTGCTAGTGCAATAAATTAGTCTAATTCATTTACTTTCATTGTTACCCCTTAAAGTGCCTTGGTGCTATTTACAACTTAAGGTGACTTGCGTAATCAATTCTTAGCAGCTTTAGATTAGTTTATAATTCATTATCTCTTACATAAAAATATCCAATTAATCAGTTATAAATTGAATACGTGCTTGAATTAAGAATATCAATTCACCCAGAAAAATTCATATACTTGCTCAGATTGCATAAAAAGTAGGAAAGAGGAAATTAATAGTGGGTGGAGAAGTCCCGTTAAGGCTATCTTATCTTTTTTATATCTTCGAGACCCCACAAAGCTGGAGAAGTCAGGGCTTCTGAGACTGTGGTCTCAATATTATCTTATCTGACTTATAAGAGAACTAGCAATCCTACAAAACCACAAATCCCAGGGCCCTTATTAGGGAAAGCAGGTTGCTGAGAGAGAGAAACGGTTTCTGAGCAAGAACCAATAGAAAACAGTTTTTCAAGATTTTTCTAAAAAAAATAAAATAAATAAATTCAGTTAAAAATACAAGAAGTTGCCGACACGCGTTTCACATTAGCTTTTTCATAGGCAATCATACAATGTAAAAATTAACAAGCATTTTGTGTTTTTTGCAGCTAAAATGTATTGTAATGACTAAACAGCTCAGTCTACAATGATTACCAAAAGAGGAGTATAAGTATGTAGACTTATCTTTCACAGTAAGTTCTGTACAAAGAGTTGTGCAATGGCCTAGTTGGACCTGTACGATTCATGTGATGTTTGCTCATTACCATACTGTCTAAAAGTAGAAAAGCGGGAGTTGAGTCAATAAGAATTATTTTCAGGCTTGGCTCTATTTTCATGGTAGAGGGGTACTCTGGGCACATGGAGGAAGATCAGAGTTATAGAGAGAATACATAGGGAGGTCTGGAGGACAAGAAGTGGTAAAGGCAACCAGAAAGAGCTGAAGAATCTCAAGAGAAAAGACAAACCCAGGGAAACAGACACACTAGTGAGGAAGGGGTCATTCTTCCACTGTATAGAGCACTGGTAAGGCCCCATCTAGAAAATGCCGTATAATTTTGGTCTATAGTGCTTAAACAGGACACTGAATTAGAGAGGGTACAGAGGAGGGCAACTAAGATGGAAAAAGGTATGGAAGAAGGACTCGCCAAATTGGGGTGGTTCACGCTGGAGAAGAGGTACTTAAGGGGTTATATGATAACTATGTATGAATATATAAGGGGATCATATAATAATCTCTCTAATGCTTTATTTACCAGTGGGTCTATCCAGCTAACACAAGGTCACCCATTCCAATTAGAAGAAAATAGGTTCCGCCTAAATATTTGGAAGGGTTTTTTTTACAATGAGAGCTGTGAAGATGTGGAATTCTCTCCCTGAATCAGTTGTACAGGCTGATATATTAGATAGCTTTAAGAAGGGGTTGGATGGCTATTTAGTAAGTGAGGGAATACAGGGTTATGGAAGAAAGCTCATAGAACAAGTTGATCCAGGTACTAGTCCGATTGCCATTTTGGAGTCAGGAAGGAATTTTTCCCCCTCTGAGGCAAATTGGAAAGGTTTCAAATGGGGTTTTTTTTTGCCTTCCTCTGGATCAACTAGCAGTAGGGCAGGTTAAAATAGAGTTAAAAGGTTGATGGACGTGTGTCTTTTTTTCAACTTAACTTACTTTGTTACTATGTTGTGGGAAAGGGTATAGAGAAAGTAACTAGAGGAAAATAAAACAAGAGACACTTTGGGGTAGAAAGTAATAAACAAGGGAATACCAGACAAAAAGAAAGCTGCTCATTTCACACAAATGCTCTAGACTTTTTTTAATACTATTACTGTTTTTCAACTGCCAGGTTCATATACAGTGTAGTATAATTCCTGCAGGACAATAGATTGTTCTGTGCAGCTGAATGAATGTAATAAGACCACAGGGCAACACAAGGCAGCATTGTTGCATTACTCTATGTTCATTGAGATATACCAGGGGATATTGTGAAAGAGCTGTACATCTCCTCTAGGAAGGTTGTGAATATCCAAGCCTATAAGTCATGGCTGTGATAGCTGGCATCTGACTGTGGTGTTATGCTGGCTGCACTATATACCATTGTTTATTTTAATAAAATGTCAGTAAACAAAACTTTGTTACCTAGTGCAATGCTGTACAACTGGCGGCCCATGGTCTGTGTGCCCCCCCCCCCCACATGAAAGTCTGCCTACCTTATGTAAGCTTTAAAAGGTATCATTACTGAGTAACTGGACCCTGCATTGTGTAAACCTCAAATTCAGATGGTAAGCTCCTGCACTGTTAATACCTGTAACACCTCTATTGTACCTACTGGAGAAGCACCAGCATTACGTCACTGTATGTAGTACAATATGAGCACACTCTTAGAGTCCTGTTAGGTTTCTCCGCCTCCTGCTATATTTTACCTTCCCTATGCTCCCTGTATGTCATACTCTGCCTGTCCTTTGCTCCCTGTGTGCATGTCATACTCTGCCTGCCCTATGCTCCCTGTGTGCTTGTCATACTCTGCCTGCCCTATGCTCCCTGTGTGTGTGTGCCATACTCTGGCTGCCCTATGCTCCCTGTGCTCCCTGTGTGTGTGTGTGTGTGTGTGTCATACTCTGCCTGCCCTATGTTGCCTGTGTGCGTGTCATACTCTGCCTGCCCTATGCTCCCTGTGTGTGCCATACTCTGCCTGCCCTATGCTCCCCCTGAGTGCCATACTCAGAGTGTGTGTGCGCATCCGTCTGTGCACGTCCGTCTGTGTGTACACTGTAGCAGTATATCACACTTTGGCAGTGAAGAAAGCAGAGCCTTCCTTCAACAGATAAAATTAGAATGTGGCAACATGTTTTGGGAAGTGAAAAAGAGACTTAGCAGAAAAAGAAAGGAGAGAAAGAGAGGTGTTAATTGCTACCAACAGCTACACACTTTATATGCACAATTTGACTACTGAGATTGTGTGTGATCCAGTGTTCATTGATCTTTTATCTGGAAAAACACAGCCTAAAGCTAATATACTGTATGTGTGTATAAATATATATAAATATATATATATATATAAATATATATATATATATATATATATATATATATATATATATATATATATATATATATATATATATATATATATATATATATATATATATATATATATATATATATATATATATATATATATAATCCCTGTATTACCAGTAACGCTGATATTCTTAGCGGCTGCAGTCAATTGCAGCTGGCTACAGTGTGGTGCAATCTGCCCTGTGCGGATGCAGGCCCGTTTTGCTTTCCATATAACGAGGTCATAGCAATAAAATTATCAACACCCCCTGCTCCCCTGGTAGTTACGCCACTGTGTATTAAGTCCCTATTCCCTATTGATTTCCTTTACTATACTATCAGCAAAAAAAAATGAACACATTTGATTTTTTTTTTTATATACTATACTGTAGCAAATTCAGTGCTCTCTGCTTACAAAAACCCAGAATGCTTGCGTGAGCTTTCAGCATTGCACACAAGAGAGTCCCATTGCTCCACTCAGCAAGAAAAATCTGTGCCTGTAGTGATTGCTAAATTCATAACTTGGCACGAAAAAATGCTGGTTTCCAAGGTTACAAATCTTCTTGTAGACCCGGATAAGATTTAGCTAGGTATGTGCAGGGCCAGATTAGGCCCATTTGAAATATAAAGCCTAGTTTCAAAACAAACATATGCACATAGAGCTGTTATATATACTCGAGTATAAGCCGAGTTTTTCAGCATCCAAAATGTGCTGAAAAAGTCTACCTCGGCTTATACTCGGGTCAGCGGGCAGTAGCTGAGATTGCAGTCACTTTTAATCATTCCTATACCAACAGTTCACTTGGGGAGAGACTGCTATATCCCACAATGCCCTCTGTTGGTTTTATGAAAGAATAACAGTGCGCCCTCTGTTGGTTATATCAAAGAATAACAGTGACTGCAATATCACACAGCGCCATCTGTTGGTTATATCAAAGAATAACAGTGACTGCAATATCACACAGCGCCATCTGTTGGTTGTATCAAAGAATAACAGTGACTGCAATATCACACAGCGCCATCTGTTGGTTGTATCAAAGAATAACAGTGATTGCAATATCACACAGCGCCATCTGTTGGTTATATCAAAGAATAACAGTAACTGCAATATCACACAGCACCATCTGTTGGTTGTATCAAAGAATAACAGTGACTGCAATATCACACAGCGCCATCTGTTGATTATATCAAAGAATAACAGTAACTGCAATATCACACAGCGCCATCTGTTGGTTGAATAAAGGATTAACAGTGATGGCAATATCACACAGCGCCATCTGTTGGTTATACGAAAGATCAGTGATGGTTTTATGACACACAGCACTCTCTGCACAATTCTCTGTCACCATCAACTTTGCAAAGAAGTCCGGTCGATCGCTGGGGGAGTCTCTTTGGCGGAAGGTGCGCTGCTGGGAGACAGGGCTGTAGTTGTGTCTAGGCTTATACTAGAGTCAATAAGTTTTCCCAGTTTTCGTAGGTAAAATTAGGTACCTCGGCTTATACTCGGATCGGCTTATACTCGAGTATATACGGTACTCTTTTTGTGGACATTAGGAAGGGATAATTAGAAATACCCTTGGCTGCGGGTGTGTGGCTCACTGGCAGGCCAGTCCAACTCTGAGTATGTGGCTAGAATTGCAACAATGTTGATGAAAGTTGCACTGGCCTCATAGTTTAGTAATCAGACAGAACACCAGTATAAATATGCAGTTTCATACAGCAATTGTATCACAGCAAACTAGTCGCAGTCTGTGGATTCTTATAAAAGTTAAATCTGCTATTTATTGAATAACCTTTTCCTAATTAATTTTTATATTATTTCAAAATGTGTCTTAATCAGAACCTTAATGGTCAGCACCTCTACCTTGTAGTGTTGGCACTACAGAAATAAAGCAAAAATAATAAAGGCATGAGACCAGTTATCCAGAATTCTTGGTTTTCAGATAAGGGGTCTTTCCATAAATCGGATCGCCATGCCTTAAGTCATTTCATCTTTTAGTATGCTATATGGCATATTCTTTTTAACTTTTCAATTGGTCTTCATTGGTTTTTTTTCATAGTCTTCTTCCGGCTTTCAAATGAGTGTCACTGACCCCATCTAAAAACAAATGCTACCTGGACTTGTATAATGTAATGTATTTGCTGCAACACATCCGTGTAACTGTATCATTCCCGCCGTATGCAAATTAGCCAATGCTAGCGCATCTTCGCTTTGTTTGCAGAAGTAACGTTAGCGAAAATTCGACAGCGTTCGGTGCCCTGGATGCAACTTCGCACTTTAGGGAATTCGCTATGTCTGCAAAGCCGTCGCTTGAGAATTTTCGCCGCTTAGGGAATTTGCCCCTAAGTGAGATGGCCTTCCTGTTATTCAAAGCTTTCTGGATAATGGATCCCATAATAATGCAATAATAATGTTGGGAAGATATTAAAATCAATATAAAGGTAAAACTTCCACCCAAAACATTGAGGCAGAGTAGAAAACAGATCAGCCAATGACCTATGGGATGACACAGATGCTGTATACCTAAAACACCAAGTGGAAGAGCCAACAAATTGCAGACCATAAAGAAACTACTAGAATAGGGAAAGCTTGCACTGAAACCCAGCCTAGTGTCTGAAAAGCACACATTTCTGTTCCACTTGCAGTCACTGAATACACCCCCCACACACAATTCTATTCATAGGCTTGAAACCATGACGCTTATTTAACCCCTTGTCAATGCAGTTTGTGAATGGGAAGTTGAATCTTTCAAAAGCACCAACAAAGGATGCATGCAGTAACCATGGCGACACACATACGTAAGATTAATGTGCACGACATTGCTATTAAATTCACATTTTACAGTCCTTCGTAGGGAGGGGGAACTGGGCTGAAATGTCAGCGGAGAGAGAAATTGATATATAAGGGGATTACCTACATTTCATGGAACTTTGTTACTACTTAGATACAGTTGTATGTAATCTATTTGTCAAAAATGTTTACAATATTCCAAGACCATTCCAAATGTGCCCACACTATGAAAAAGGAGGTAATTTGTGAGGTTAAAAGACGTTTCAACAAAAAAAAAAAAAAAAAAAAATAAATTACTATAAGTAGCTTCATAGATAAAGTACATCAGCTTGAGTCCCCTTACACTGTATATGAATGATAAGACTGTTACTAAGCAACAAGCAGTTGCAGCTAGTTACAAAGACTGATAGTAGCTGTGTCGATGTTAAAGTTACAAACATCTTTCTTATATAGACAACATATTGGTTTGCGTATGGCTAACTGTAATGATGCTCAGTTACAAAACTACATCCCATGAGCACTGAAGTCACATCAGTGTGACTGTATCTTGTATATGTCATTTACTCATACACCCCCCCATGTGATAATTTGCCTAATGTAATCCGATTAATACACAATACATGCCAGCATTACAAAAGGTGGTTTTTTGTTACTTGATTGCCATCAGATCTCTGGCGCTGTGTTTTTACATGACAAAGGCACATTCATAGTAGATAGCACTGGGCAATGTCAATTCTGCAGCCCTGTGTTTGCCATGGGAATGCTGATATTTGTAGTTTCATTGCTGCAGGCAATAAGGTTTGGGTATTTTTTGTCTTATGGGAAAGCACTGGAAATTTAGGAAACAAAAAGCATGGGCAGCACAAGAAAACGAGACACCAGTGCCTTGCGAGTAACAAGAGGAGCTTTCTGTGTCTCCTTACTCTGCATAATTCACTGCCATATTTATTACTGGCTTTTGGCTACACTGACACTTCATTAAGCACCAATATAATGATACCTGCTCCCTTCATTTCAGTCTACAAGGAACCTACAAAAAGATGTCTTTTCTTTACAGATGAATATAACTGTGAATAAGTGCAAAGATAATGCAAAGTAAATTGATATAAAATGCAAATATGTTCAAATGTACACAGAAAAAGTGGTGTGTGCATTTCTGCAGTATTATATATCTTACTAGATCCCCCCCCCCAGTTCAGGTTGTATTTTGTAAACTCTGCATTCTCAGCAGAACTTAACATGTGCTTCACTGACTGTGGGTCCTGAAGACAGAGTTAAATATATTAGACTATAATTGTATTCTTGTTTACAGAGTAAAATCAACAGCCGGATAAGGCTCTCTGCCATACTTTTGATTTGGGTACAACCTGATTCTAATACCTGTATTTTATACATGGCTTTTAACCACTTCTTTTTATTATAGAAAAATAATGGTTTATACTATATTAGCTGCTGTGTAGCACTGAAATCAGCTCTTTTTAAAGGAATTGTTCAGTATAAAAATAAAAACTGGATAAATAGATAGGCCGTGTATAATAAAAATTGTTTCTAATATTGTTAGTTAGCCAAAAATATAATCTATAAAAGGATATAATCTATAAAGGCTGGAGTGACTGGTTGTCTAACATAAAAGAACACTACTTTGGTTTCTCTTTCTCTCTTGGTTTCCACTGATTGGTTACCAGGCAGTAACCAATCAGTGACTTGAGGGGGGCACATGGATAAATACAAACATAAATGTAGGCTTTTGAATCTGAGCTGCATGCTTAGGATCAATTGCAAACTCATTGAACATTTAAGTCCCATGTGGCACTCCTTAAAGTTGCTGACTAACTCAGAGTTAAGGTGGCCATACACGGCAGATTTAAGATGCCAATATTATTCCTCTAGAACGATTCTGCAATTTATCTGCCCATGTATGAGGCGTTCCGACGGGCCTCCGTGACCGATATCTGGCCAAAAATCATCCGGATACCGATCGGGCAGGTTTGATTTACCTTTGCAATCGAGAACTGCATCAGCTAGTTTATGTGGTCCTCATCACGTAGGCGCCCATCACCATAATCCGATCGTTTGGAAGTAGGGCTGAATGATTGGATTAGCCAGATATTGCCCTGCCTTTAGTGGGCATATTGGAGAAAGATCTACTCACTTGGTGAGGTCACCAAACAAGCGGATCTTATAGTGCATAGCCACTGAAAAGCAGGAAATTGTATTCTGCTCTGTTATGTTAGATATCCGGACACTCCTGCCATTATAGATGACATTTTTGGCTAACTTACTATTAGATACATTTTATTCCCTATAAACACTGAACTGTTCCTTTAACAAAGAGATACAATTTAAAGGGTGGTTCCCCATAAAAAGCAACTTGCTCATTATATGCAAGTGCAATTTAAAGGGTGGTTCCCCTTTAAAAGCAACTTGCTCATTATATGCATGTGCATGGGTGTGTTAGTGCAAGCGGGGCCCAATTAAAAAAAAACAAAAAAAACTACTGTTACCCCCAAACAGAGTGCAGGCTCTATTAGCCCCCCTGATGGGGGGAAACTATTTAAAGGATAACAGGTGCACTTTAAGTTAACTTAGTATACTTTAGAATGGCTAATTCTAAGCAACTTTTCAATTACGCTTCCTTTTATTTTTTATCGTTTTTGAATTATTTGCCTTCTTCTTCTTCTGACTCTTTCAAATGGGGGTCACTCACCCCATCTAAAATGTATTGTTGTTGCTACATTGTATTACTTGTCTTTCTATTCAGGCACTCTCCTATTCATATTCCAGTCACGTATTTAAATCAGTGTATGGTTGCTGGGGTAATTTGAACCCTAGCAAACTGAAGAGCATCTGAATAAAAAGCTAAATAACTAAAAAACCACAAATAATAAAAATGAAACCCAAAAGCAAATTGTCTCAGAGTATTATTTTCTACAATCATACTAAAAGTTACTTTGAAGGCGAACAACTCCTTTAATTTGATAAACGTTTACAATCCCTTGCAGCCCATTGTGTGAAAGATACTGAACATAAAGTTCAGATTGATTCAGGCAGAAAAAACAGCAACTATGTAGTTGTTGACAGAGTAGAGAAAGTAATGCAACAATGCGGCAGAACAGGGCAGGCCAGACTGGCATTGCGCAGTGCTTAGTAAATAGATATACAGATACATAACATTGAAGGATGAATGCATGCTGCCAGTCCAGTTTTACATGAGTGCAAAGTTCACACACATGCATTTTAGTTTTAGGAAAACTGGTTTCTGATTCCTTTCTTCCAGACTGTACACCTGTTACCTGGGAGGCAGTAGCGAGTAACAGCAAGTCATCTGCTTGGCTGCTGTTCTGTGACTGAGAATTATCATAATTGCTAGCAGCCAGTGCAGACAGGAGACGTGGAAGTCTCAGTGACATAGAATGTGAGTCACTATTCCAACCAGGACTGTGTCACCTTATAAATTCAGCCATACAAATCATTATGTCTTATATGACGTAAGTTAGACATTAAAAGTCAGTTCTGTATCTCCCCTCCTGCTACAGAGTCACAATTCTGAGCAACTAGACAAAATGGGGGTCATTTATTAACACTGGGCAAATTTGCCCATGGGCAGTAACCCATGGCAACCAATCAAATTGCTGCATTCATTGTTCTACTTGCAGCTGGCTTTAAAAAGCTATTCACTGATTGGTTGCTATGGGTAACTTCCCATGGGCAAATTTGTTCAGTATTGATAAATGAGCCCCATGTTGTCTGTTGCAGTCCTACAACAGAGGTCTGTATAATGGACACCACTTAGGTGCTCTAGATATATTATCTTCTTTTCTGTCTTCCAGCTTCCTGTTTTCTATATAAAGCAGGGGTTCTTAGAGGGGAACCATCTCAAATGTAATAAAAGCTTCATCATACTGAAATAAGAAACTTTCTAAATATAATCAAATATTCAAGATTGTTTCTGAAAGAATCAAGTTTATCTATCTAACTATTACTCTCTCTCAACGTCTGCTTCTCTTCATTCTCTCTTCATGCAGGAGTTTGGTGTCAGATATTTCTTGACAGTTAGATCCAATATATCTTATAGTGCGGCTTCCTTTCCTAGCAGATGTATTAGCGCTCACTCAAATAACTGATTCCACTACAAATAAAATCTAACAAAATAACTGCCTTTTGCACAAATCCTGCATGTAGAGAGACATGATGTCCGATGCTTTTAATAGAGTGAGCTCTATTAAAAGGCAAAATGAGCCCCCTATAAGATATATTGGATCTAACTGTCAATGATTATCTGACACCCAACTGCCGCATGAAGAGAGAATGAAGAGAAACAGATGCTGAGAGAGGAATAGTGAAGATAAACTTGATTATTTCAGAAATGGTACATCATTTTTTAATTAATTGTATTTAGCAAACTTTTAATTTGGTATGATGAAGCTTATATTAAATTTTCATTTTCACGATAGTTCCCCTTTAAACTACTGGTCACGCAGATTCATGGGCCCCATTCTTCATACAGTAGAAAATAGTAATTGCAATTAGGTGCATTAATGGTTCTAAACAGGTCACTACGCATATTCACCAAATGAAATTGGGTCAGAGAGCCACTAGTGACATTTTAGTTCTGTTGGGGTGACATATGATCAGGCTTGGTCTGACACAGATCTTCAAGGCTGGAAAAGCATTTCATGCATGAGCTGCATCAGGTTGCGGATGCCACACAGCCCTATGTTATATGAACATTGGCTCAGGGTGCCAGGTAAAGTGACCAGCCTGTTTTTAACCCCCTCTTGGGTTACCAAATCAGACATAAATCCCTACAAGCTGATCTATTCATATATGGGCAGCTAAAGTTCAGTTTATGTACATATGCCCTTGCATGCCCTTTTTAATCAGATTTGGGTAACCACGAGTGCCAAACTTACACTCAATAATTACATTTATAGGATCTTCTTTCAGCTGTGTGCTGGCACATATTAAAAAGCACAGCAGCTAAATGGAGGGCAACCCACCGTCTGTACATGCCCTTAAGCAGTATTTGATTTTCACAATGCCAATAACCATTTGACCGAGTTGAACATTTCCATCACAAATGCAATGTAGTTTTCATTTTCAGCAGGCTACTCAGACTTTCCAACACACTCAATTTGAATTGCTAGGTATTACACATTTGCTGCCACACTGTAAATAACACAGAGAAAATAATCACATAATTATATGATGATAGGCCCAAATTACCTGAAAGACAATGGCATGCAATTAGTCCCTTACTAAGCCACCCATTTGCCTCTGTGTATTCCTAATTCACCCATACCCCTTTTTCTTTGCTAAGGCACCCAGGGATCTGCATATTCCAAATTCAACCATGCCATTCCCTTTGGAACAGAAACAAATGTTTGTGAAAGTATCAGTTCATTCAAACAGTGGCAGGCATGCAAGTGTGGGAAAGTATAGTGTAAATATCATCTATTTCCCCTTATGGAAACTAGATTTAAAAAAGAAAATAAAACTGATCCTGGTCTTTTTCAAAAGAAAATAAAAAAAAGAATGCATTTTTAAAAAACATGGAAAAACCTACACATGTAAGGGATTTTATTGTCACCTGGGATTTGCGGCCTTAAAGGGGACTTAAAGGGGTTGTTCAACTTTAAGTTAACTTTTAGTATGATGTAGAGTGGGATATTCTGAGACAATTTGCAGTTAGTTTTCATTTGTTATTATTTGTGGCTTTTGAGTTATTTAGCTTTTTATTCAGAGGCTCTCCAGTTTGTAATTTCAACAGTCTAGTTGCTAGGATCCAAATTACTCTAGCAACCATGTGTTGATTTAAATAAGATTTTTAAAAGAAGAAAGAAAGAAACCTTGTTTGTGACTGTATAAACTTCTCCAAACCTTTTGTGCTTGATACACACTTTCCTTAGTTATGTTTATCACAATTAAATTGCTACTTGGTTCCTGTCTATCCAGTTGTTATTTAATTGCTTAACAAATAGCTCTTTCAGCCTGGACACCCAATTGATACGTTGTAAAATCCCCAGGGTAAACTGATAACACTGGATTACAGGAACTACTTGATATAACAATGTTGCTTAATGTGAATTTACACTTAATTAAAATAATTGTAATAAATAAGTGCCATGCGCAGTATTCACCATGTGGATCTCAAAATAAATCTTTTTAAAAATGTACTCAATTATTTGTTTTTATGAATTGTGTTTGACAACGCCGCAAAAGAATGATAACACTTACAATTTAACCACAATTAATTCTTCAATACTGATTTATTCGCATTGATTAATGCTAAGTGGCGATAATGTGTAAGGCTCAGATTAATCATTGGCTGAAAAACATCTCCATAATTCTACTATTTAATTTGTAAATTATAATGTGATTAATGCAATTAATTACTTTCAAGATTGAAAATTAATGGAGTATATAAATAGTGCACAGAGTGTAAAGTGACTTTCTTCTTTTAAAAATTTAGTTAAATACTACTTGAGTGTCTGGAGAGTCTGGGTATTTTAATATTTTAAGAGTTAACTCTTCTCTTCGTTAATACAATTTGATTTAAATAGGAGACTGGAAAATGAATAGGGGAGGGTCTGGATAGAAAGATGAATAATAAAAAGTTGCAATCACAATACATGTGTAGCCTTACAGAACATTTGTTTTTTCAGATGGAGTTAGTGACCCCCCATTTTAAATCTGAAAAAATTAATAAGAAGAAGGCAAATACATTTAAAAAAACTATATAAAAGAGAAATGAATAGAAAAGTTGCTTAAAATTAGCCAGTTTATAACATACTAAAAGTTTAACTTAAAGGTGAACCACCGCTTTAAAGGACCAGTACACTCCTGTATTGTTCACACATGTAAAACGTATCAGTGCAGATAAAAAAAGAAAGAAAGGTAACACTGTGCTGAATATATTGTATCACTTAGTGGCAAGGAGTCCCAATCACACAGGAACAGGGAGTGCCCTTCCAGGAGTCTATGGCGCATGCTTGACATGTATAAGATTTTTCTAGCTTTCAGCCTCCAGCGTTGGTAGGTCTGGCTTGTCAGATTACTGCTAACAATTACTATGAAAGTCACATGGTTCTGGTCATAATTTATAGACGGTCAAAATGAAATTTGGAAAGCGCACACCCATTAGCATGCTGAGGTGTTAATCCAAGGGGGGCTGCCCAATCATAGCCTCCTGAAACATGTCATGTCTGCACACTCAGACTTCTATATACGAATCAAAATTTATTATATCATATCATTAAAAACTTACAAACATCATAGAAATTAAGTTTTTAATAATATGATATAATCAATTTTGATTTGTTTATATAAGTCTGAGTGTGCAATCCATAGATATATCTTTTTCTATAATTTATAGACGGATCGGGCAACAATAGGCAAACCATAAGAGAGCTCATTTACGGACATAGGTGCTGTATTGCAAAAGTGACTTCCCAATAGCAACCAATGAGATATTTGCTTTTATTTCAACTAGAAATTGTGATCTCAATGGTTTAACTGTCCAACTGCCTGCATTACTCCAAATGCCACATTACTGGATAAAGAAACAATGTCAGAACCTACCATCCTGCTCTGCTAAGGGATAAGAGAGAAAATGTGATTTCTGTATTCCCTACATGGGTAGTAAGATATATATATTAACACACTATGCCATCCCCAGTTGTGAATAAAAATTACTGGACAAAAGGTGAGTCACCAATGTGATGTCACAATTACAGACTAGCTCACGTGCAGGTATCACAATCACTCTTGCTTACATATATAACTATAAAGGATGTATCAGGAGACCGTTGTTTATTTATACCGTGTCATAAAGTTGTGTGCAATATTATAACAAAGGCATACAGTGAATGAACAAAGGTAACAGAATGGAGCAGATACCCACATATAAAAGCACAGTAAGATAACATTCCAGTTCCAGTGCATTTTCATGGTTAGTCAGTAAGGGCCAAACCACTCTAAATAAAATATAGATACCCTTCTGTTGGAAGGAGAACACACACTGCTTAGCCATGGAATTTAATAGGCGTATACATTGCCAGAGCTAGTGTGTAAAGAGGCTTCATTTAATAGAAACCCTATTCAGTGGCGTAACTATAGAGGAAGAACAGGGAACGGGGGGGGGGGCAGTCAGCTTCCACTCTAGTATTAAAATCCACCCTCCCCATCACCGTTCATCTTTAAATTATCGAGTGGGAGGTGTGGGGGGAAGTGTGCTGGGTCCCTCTGAGGGTTTTTTTGGTTGGGGTGGCTCTCTAATTACACCGCTGCCCCAATTTTACCATTTCCAGGAAAATGTAAAATTAGGGAAAAGATTTATGCATAGTATATTGGTGGGACCACAAAAAGCAGTGTAAAAAGCAGTGTAAAATGCAGGCAAACGTAAAATCAAGGGATGTAGCACTGAGGATTCACTGTAAGGGTCTGGCCACACAGGCAGATTCTGGAAGATTAGTCGCCTCTTTTTCGCAGCGACTAATCTCCCTGATCTGCCTTCCGCTGGCTAAGATGAAAATCGCCTGTAGGCAGGCACTCGAAGCGATTCGTTTTGCCGAAGTTTCCTCGTGAGGCAATTACGTGCGACTCCAAAAATTGAAGCGATCCGAGTGCCTGCCCCAGGCGCTTTTCATTTTAGCCAACGGAAGCAGATCGGGGAGATTAGTCGCCGCGAAGAAGAGTCAAATAGTCGCCGGGTGACTAATCTCCAGGAACTGTACTTCAAAGAGCCACTAACAATACTTTACATTTATTATAATCCTTTATATAGCCAAAAAGTAATTTATGCAGCACTCATATAGGGAGTTAAAGACTAGTGATGGGTATATATTGTACCCAGTATCTCCATGATCAGCATGGAATCACATTTGGATTATTGCTCAGAGGAGGCACAAGGGCTGCTGAGTGCTACCCATGCCATCAATCTTTATTTTAGCTCCAAATGTGTATATTCTACATCACTACAGCTCCAACTAATGCCCCCAGCAATTATTATTCTATAAAGCCAGGTAACACACAATATGAGCCCTAATTAAGTCAGGTGCCAATGTTAACAATATCATAAACGTAATGGAACGGAGTATGACTTTCCAGTGGAACAATTGCTGTGAGCAGTTTATTATAGAGCAGGTAAGGTAAGGACAGACGATAAGAGAGAAGGATAAAGGGCACACAAACACGTAGTAGTGAGACACGGGGCACCAGGGTTGTCAGGTTGGGCGGTATCCAGACAAATTGCACTACTAATTTAAAGCCCAGGCGGGTTTTGAAAAGAACAAACTAGCCAAGGTATGAATTTGGGCTACAGTACTTTTTAGGCCTTTGTCTGGTTTGTACTTTGGAAACCAGCCAAAGTTTTTTTTGCCCTAATGTGCCAATCCTGCGTCTCCCAGTGCATTTTGGGTAATGTAGTTTTTGTTTAACAATTTGCCAACTGCAAAGTTTAATGTAAGACTACAATACCTATCATGCAATGGGACTGACTTGTGTCGAAGTCGGTAGTTACCAGATCTTGGGCTCACCCCAGTCTCCCGTCACGCTTAAGCATTTTCTGGTAACTTTCCTCAATTTCAGACAATTTTGGGCCAAAAATCTTTTTGAAAAAGCTGTATTTTCACATATTTTCAGTTATTTTTTAGACTTTTTTTTCACTACGCATATTGTGCTATTTTTGGGCTACTTTTGAAGTGCCTCTTGGCTAGTTTTGGGCTGATTTTTAACTGACTTTGGCTGTTTTTGAAAATTAGACCTGGCTAACCCTGCAGGGCAGGGACAGTGATCACTGAGCCGAACAGACAATGATCACTGGGCAGCTGAAATAAAAATACAAGGCTGCTAAGAAAATGGAGCGGAACCAGCAGGATAGTGATCTGTGCTACCCCCTGATCTCTTTCTGCAACTAAAGGTGGCCATACACGGAGAGATCTGCTCGTTTGGCAATGTCACCAAACAAGCAGATCTCTCCCCGATATGCCCACCTTGAGATGGGCAATATTGGGCTAATCCGATCGTGGGCCCTAGGGCCCAACGATTGGATCCTAACCATGGGTAACGGGCAGTCGGATCGCGGGGCCACATCAACGAACAGATGCGGCCGCAATCCGATGAGATTTTTAGTCCCGTCCGATCGACATCTGGCGACTTTCGGGCAGATATCGATCGGGGAAGCCCGTCGGAAGGGCCCAATACAGGGACCAATAAGCTGCCGACTCGGTCTGTCGGCAGCTTTTATCGGCCCGTGTATGGCCACCTTAAAGCTGGCCATAGATGCAAAGATCCGATCGTACTAATCCTCGATTCGTACGATTTTCGGACCATGTGTGGAGAGTCAATATTTTTTCGTCCCACGGAAATCAGTCATTCAGATGATCGGACAGGTTAAAAGATTTGCGATTTTCAGAGGGAGACTGTCACTAGCTTTGGTCAGACATAACTTTCGTACGATTGCTGTCAGAGACAGAACATCGGCTGATCTGTTCCTTTACTACTTTATTTGATCTGAATGTTTAGTGGCAGGTCAGGAGATGGGGAAGTCCGATCGTTCGAGGATTCGAACGATCAGATCTTTGCATCCATGGACAGCTTAAGAATCAGGGCTCAGCGTTAGAAGTTTCCCAGGCGCAGTGAGTTAATGGCTGGCGCTAGCGCAGGTGCAATGGGTTCCCTGGCAGCTGCCTCCCTGGCTGGAACACAAAGTAATGGCTGCAGCGCATTATAAAACACACGATGACTTACAATATAGAGCAGGTTCAGCACACACAGGGAGTTCTTGGAGCAGGTGAAGCCTCCGCACACCATGGTGGTGACTCAGCCAGTCAGTCCGATACAAATGTCGCCTCTGTAGCAGCCACAACACGGATAGAGAGTTCACCAGGCACCCAGTGAATGGAACGAGAAGCTGGAAGAAGATGCGACAGCTGCAACTACTGCGGTTTCTCCACCTTCTCTCTCTTTAGGTGGAGATAAGGGGAGGGAGTTTCCATTGCCCGTAAACTATTGGCATCGCGTGCAGCTACTTAGCGCCCGCTACCGGTAAGTCTGCGCCGGTATGGATGTTTATGGCTGTTGCACTCGTCACGCTATTGATCTGTTTGATGACGTTTTTGTGATTTATTGGTGCGCTGTTGACCTGTTAGAAGGCGCAGTGAGTAGTGGCTTTCATTCAGCAATATGCCGCCATATTCGCACCTGCCTTGTTGTCAGGGTTAGCCAGGTCGAATTTTCAAAAAACAGCCAAACGCCAGCTACAAAACCAGCCAAGAGGCACTTCAAAAGTAGCCCAAAAATAGCACATGTGCAGTGAAACAAAAGTCTTAAAAATAAATGGGGAATATGAGGAAATACGCCTTTTTCAATTTTGACCGATATGCACTATTTCCATGAAGCAAAATCGGAAAGATTTGCCCATCACCAGGGGGCGTAACTACAGAGGGGGGCTCAGGATGTATAGGGGTCCCTAATTCATATACAATTTCAATAAATGTTGGTAAAGCAGTTCAATCTCTAGTCATTTTGTTGGCCAGCAGATTTTTGCCCCCCAAATTGTCTGAAATTGAGGAAAGTCACTGGAAAATGCAAGAATATGTCGGGAGACTGGGGTACAGAGCCCAAAATCTGATAACTCCTGACTTCTACACAAATCAGTCCCATTGCATTCTGTGTATTGTAGTCATACATTAAACGTGGCAGTCTGCAAATTGTTAAACAAATACTACATTACCCAACATGCATTGGGAGACACAGGCTTGGCACATTAGGGCAACACAAAACGTTGGCTGGCTTCCAAAGTAAAAACAGCCAAAGGCCCAAAAAAGTAGCCCAAATCCGTACCTTGGCTACGTTGTAGTTTCAAAACCCGCCTGGGCTTTAAATTAGTAGCCCAATTTGGCTGCAACCCAGCCAACCCTGCTTGTCGTCTTCCCATTCGCCCGCTTTTAAAGCTCTCAGATGTTTCCCATTTCCAGGAAAATTGGTGGTATGTCAAACTGATCGCTAAATCGTCAGAAGATGCCTCCAGAGGAAACTTAGGGCGACTTAAGCTGGCCATAGATGCAAAGATCCGATTGTACGAATCATCGTACGATCGGACTTTCCCATCTCCCGACCCGCCACTAACCACTTAGATAAAAGTCTTACCAGTCAGATTAGTTAAAGAACAGTTCAGCAATGTTCTGCCCCTGACAGCAATCGTACGATATCTATGTCCAACCAAAGCTAGTGACAGTCTCCCACTGAAAATCGTACGATCGGCAATACACGCAGAGATATTATCGGCAGCCGACAGAAATTTTCTAACCTCTCCGATCGACCAAACGACCGATCTCCGCCGGACGAAAAATGACGGGACTCTCCACACACGGTTCTGATCGTACAAATCCTCGATTCGTACGATCAGATCTTTGCGTCTATGGCCAGCTTTAGAGATCAGTTGGACATACCACCAGCAATTCCTGTTCCCAGCAATAGAGAGGCATTTTCAGGAGATTTGTCGCCCTCAGCCATGTCTAAAAAATTACAGCCGGCAAATATTCCTGTGTGCCAGTTTGCTCTGACCCTACTAGAACTTTAAATGGACTGTTGCCTGCCCCCCCCCCCACACACAACTTAAGATAGCTCTGGGCAGCCCCAAAGTTGTTTTGTGTGTGAAAAAGCAATCACACATAAACTTCCTACACTCCTTGTCATTTTCTGTTTGGCCTACACTTGTCACAGTTGTCACCTTTTCTGGAAAAAAAAATACTAGCCTTCATATATTTTTACCTTTCTTCTAACTGGGTGACGCACAAACTGCTCCCAAATATATTAACCCCCCACGCCTGTTTGTATGGCTGTGCATGAAAATATAAAGAAGAAGCAGCTGGGAAGGGGGGGATTTTCAAACTATAGAGAAAGCTGACCACGTGGTCTGTTCCACACAACAAGCAAATTACCAGGAGTGTCTGGGAGCTTTCCACTGACTACACTGGAAAGTACAATCACGAATTGGAGATCATGATGTCCAATGTAATATCCCTTAAGATTATGGTGTTCTCTCCCAACCTGCAGCCATCTCCTATTATTCCTCTCCATATGAGTAGCTGGCTGTATCAGAAGGAGATTCCTTAGAAAGTCTAAAGCACATGTTCCCCTGCCATCCCTGCCTGGCAGTGCCAACATCTTACTGGCAGAATAGCCCTTTTTCTGCAGCAACTGTCAGATGCCTTATGGATGCTGCAGAGTGACACATACTGCCTAGAACTGAAATAATTCCTGCTTTATCCTATTTTCCATACCATGTTACACATGTAATAGTTCCTCCCCTGAACTATACTTTTCTATTCACACCTTTGCCTCACCCACCTCAAGTGTTACACTAGGGATTGTCATGGAGACTGAGCTAGGAACCTACAGAGCCTAAACAAGATCTCATGTAAACAAGTGAAGTCTTGGGTGACATTTCCATGAACTACTCAAATAGTGTGAAAGAACAAATGGTAAAAGCTATGCATCAAATTAATAATTCACTGGGCAAAGGTGCTCAGCAGCACCACTGGCACCAGACTAATTACTTGAATTTATTAGAATTCTTATACAATACACTCGACTGGCAGCCTTTAATAATGACCAGGATGACATTGTATTAATAACAATGAAACCAAAGAAAAACAGAAATAACAGATTATTGCATAAATTGGTATATGGATTCATACATTTTTATCCACAGTCAGTGCAGTGTTTTTTCTCAGACTTTCAGCAACATTGCAGGTAGTGCCCGGTGCAAATTGACTGTGATCCACCAATGGCATTGGGATGGTATAATTTCCTCAATGCCAAAGCATGCAATAACAATAACTGCATTTGCATTTTGCATTTCAGCCAGTTGCATCTATAGCAGCAAACTGTTAAGAGAGGCCTGAAGAGAGCCTTTGTAGCAGGTCAAGCGTGCGCCGTAACTGTTAAATTTTAAATTCCATGAAAAATGTTCTTAGGAGAAATTACCAAAACAATGGTACATACCTTGTGCACTTTTAAATTGTGCATAATTATTTTAGTTATCAGGTTCACTAAGGGGAAATACTCAACATGGCAGAAAATCTTGCTTACACACACAATTTCTAAATGTCCCAGGGAGCACTCACTTTAAAGGACCAGTAACAGTAATTTTTTTTTAAACGAAAATAAAAAACACCAACACAGTTTAAACTTTTAATTCGCAAAGCTTTTATTAAGAAATTACTTACTGATTCTCTGCATGTGCTCCTCTTCTGAAACGGCGACAGGGCGACGATCCATCATGTGGCACTCAATTTCTCCTCCCTGGCTATCTCCTATAGAAGGCAGGGAGGAGAAATCGAGCACCGCACAATGGATAGTCGCCCTGCCGCCATTTCAGAAGAGGAGCACATGCAGAGAATCAGTAAGTAATTTCTTAATAAAATCTTTGCAAATTAAAAGTTTAAACTTTGTTGGTGGTTTTTTTTTCGTTAAAAAGAAAATAATTACGGTTACTGGTCCTTTAACAGAATATGCTATCATAGCATTAGCCGATACAAATCAGATGGTTGGGTTGGAGAAGGTTGGTAGGGGGAAGTTAAAGGAACAGTAATACCAAAAAATTAAAGGTTTTTAAAGTGGACCTGTCTCCAACACATAAAAAGCTGCATAATAAAAGTCCTTTGCAAATTAAACATGGAACATCCATCCATGCTATAAAGGTGTTTAAATATCTGAGCTGTCAATTGGGGGACATTCAAGTACTTTCACTTTCCATTCAGCAATTCCTGCATGTCACTGCTCTCCTCACATTGCACCTTCCCTCCTCAAGCTCTACAATTATGTAGAGCACTTGCACATTGGCATTAGCTCCCCATTCTGGTGCGTACACAAGATTTGTCAATAACCGTGTCCATAAAATGTCCTGCCTGCTTGCTGTTGTTGTGTAATTCCAAGACTAAAGCAAACACCATTTAAATAATATAATGTAAGAAAAGTTAATTTTGTGCAACAAAGAATTTGGAATAATTTCTTAGGGAGACAGGTCCCCTTTAAAGGAATGACAATATAATATTCTGTTGAGCTGCCTTGGTAAAACTGCTGTGTATGCTTCAGAAACACAACTATAGTTAATATAAACCAGCTGCTGTTTAGCCATGGTGCAGCCATTCAAGCATTAGATAACAGATACATTCTGAAGAATCCCATTGTATACTACAGAGCTTATCTGTTATCTGCTGTGTATCCTGTGCCTTTTCTCCTTTTTTTCCAGCTTGAATGGCTGCCTCCATGGCTACACAGCAGCTTGTTTATATAAACTATAGTTGAGTTTCTGAAGCAAAAGCACCATTTTTACCAGTGCAACACTACATTATATTTCCATTACTTTAATACACTTTTTTTTTGGTGTTACTGTTCCTTTAAAAAAACAAAGCTGACAGTGGGTGAAATGTTGGATACCACAAGACATTTGTCATAAACATATATGGCAACTGCTTATCAGTCTGTGACCCACTAGAGCCCTTTTATGTCCTGCAGGAAGGTTGGCTGCAGCAGGTCTGGACTGGGAGTCAAAATAGGCCCTGGCATTCCAAGTACAGAGAGCCCCAATCAGCTCCCCACCAGCCCACTAAATAGTGACTTTCTATGTCATCTTATGACAGCCCCACAGATTGCCAGTCCAGGCCTGGGCTGCAGTGACCAAAAAGAAACAAAGACAGAAAAGCTGCCTTTGGTTATCTGTTTGCTTCTCTAGCTACAATCCTAAAAGACAATGTGCATCCCATTTGCTCTTCATTGCAACAGAAATAATCCATGCTGCAGCTGAATTAGAAACTGGCTTCAGACATTTATACTGCAATATGCATTGGTGTTAATGACCAAAGGCAATTGCCTAGGATGGTGAGAAAATTAGCAGAACTGAGTGATATTTGTAAAACATTAGGGCTAATTTACTAACATTGGCGCTAGATTGACCAGTATAGTTACCATTAGCAGCATCGGCAATTCATATTTTTCTACTACTAAATTAAAAAATGGAAGCATCAATCTGATCGGATGCTTTGGGTAATTGCACTAGTGCAGGAATATTTTGGTTTAAACACAGTCATAGTTGTTACTGCACTATAGGCCACAGTATTTAGCCTCCCAGTCTTGGAAACTGCAGTCCTGCAATGGGACGGACGGCATGTGTGTTACATATCAAATATGTACATTTCAACTGTGAACTTCATATATACCTGTATGTTCAAGATGTGATTGTCCAGCTGAGCTACAATAAATGTCTGCCTTAGCACGGGCGTTTTTGGAGCGATCCGACGTGCTGGGCAAAAACGCAAGCATCAAGTTGGATGAGACGGAAATAAGGTAAGATATACAAATGTCGGATGAAGTCGCAGTATTGATCCGACACAACACGACCATCGGATGCAGATGCAGTGCACAGTGTCTGCATCCGACAGTCGTGGAACATCGGATCAATACTGCAACACCATCCGACAATGCCATTACTTACCTTATTTCTGTTGCATCCGACTTGACGCCTGCTTTTGTTTCGCATCGCGTCGAAAAAGCCTGTGTAGTCCTACCCTTAGTGCTCATGGTGTGCTGTCAATTCCAAAGACAAATCTATCAAAGCTCAACTAATGCATTCCTGAATTTTGTGCAGTGGTTTCCAAAAGTATAAAATCAAGGTTACATTTCGAAAATCCATGATGGGCTGCACTTATTGAATTACATTTTCATAGCACTATTCAAGCCAGGCTCTAACTGTAATTTGTAGACCCATAGATCTGTACAAGATGAGTAGCTATGAGCAGTGTCTTGTGATCTACATTTCTACATTTTATGCTATTCTACTCATTCAGTGATGGAATTATAGTTTAACAATTAATGGCACTATCAGGGTGGGTCAGGCATGAGTCCTGTCAGCGACCAAGTTCCAGTGTGGACCTGGATCAAATGAGAATGAAGCTTGTTGGAAGTGGGCTGGTTTTTCGGGCTAATTGGAGTATGTTTGGACATACAGTAACTGGGTGTGGCAGGATCAAGGGTGTGAGATGTTTAGACATTAGGCTTTTTTTTTGTAAATTAAGTTTGCATTCTACTTAGCTGGCATGGCCAATCCCCCAGGGGAGCCAAGAATGTAGTGGGCTAGCAGCCTACCATGGGGGAAAGGGCATTTGCCTTCACTTTCTCCAATTTCTGTAAAATAAAATTTGCAAAAAAGTGTTTCTTGTACAAAGTGAATCCTGCACTTATAGCTTTCCCATGTTTTGTTGTCTGAATCTTTTCTTCACATACTGTAGGAGAAGGTTCAGCTCCCAAACAGGTAGTGCATATCAGATCTGTGCTTTTAGATGTCACTGATTGTTTGGTAGAACAAAAGAAAATGTCACACAGCTTTAGATTTACTGACTCTAAAACACATGAACAAAATAAATGCATGTAAGATGTGTCAACCTTTTCAGGATTAAAACTTTTCAGAAAACATTGGAGCATTTCACATAACACGCCTTCCCTCGAAAACCCCTCAAATCATTTTCATACAAGTAAGCTAAGAATAAGGCACTGTACTGTGATTAACAATAATGTAAATGCTGCTGAATCGGATTGTTTGCCGTACAGGTTCAGTAGTTTGTCATGTTGCCATCTTGTGGTTATTACTGGAATTAGAAGAATCTAGAATTACAGGTTTCCAGTGTTTCCAGTGTACCTTTCTCAAAGTAAACCTTTTCTTAGAGACTGCATTTCCACACTACAAAGATTGAAACTATTCCTTTGCCACAATAACTGCATTCATGACAATATTATGCAATATCTGTTGTTATTAATCTATTTGTGGCTCCA
The DNA here is from genome assembly GCF_017654675.1 of Xenopus laevis. Taxonomy (NCBI): domain Eukaryota; kingdom Metazoa; phylum Chordata; class Amphibia; order Anura; family Pipidae; genus Xenopus; species Xenopus laevis. The sequence continues at coordinate 30,020,754 of NC_054382.1, read as the reverse complement.
GTATATGTGCATGGTTGTGAAATTGTGTGATTTGTGGTGCCATAAATCCATCCTATAGTAATGGCCAATAATATCGGCACCTCTTTACTTTTTGCAAGTAGCTCTCAAATTTAAATTAAAAAAAAAAATCTAGTGCAAAATAAATATGAAGTTGACAAAGCCAGGTTTCCTTGCGTCACCATTAAAATTACAGAATTATGCTCAGAACATTGACTAATTTTTGACACACTATAATTGATATATGGTAGACTTTAAACATCCTGACAAAGAGAGGGGTTTCTCCTCTGAAACATTGGCTGTGTGATTTGTCCAATTGGTACAACAGGATAAGCTTCCCTGAGCAACTACAAGTCTCCTCTTTGCTCTATTAATATTTGGTAGCACATCCGTTGGTCAAATCAAGCTGGGAGAACTTTCCTCATCTCTCGACAGTTTTGCACACTCTTTGCATACTGCTCCATTCCACCTAGGTTTAAAAGTTGATTTTTTCCCTACTGCAGGTTTTCAGATCTATTCATAAGTGTTCAATGAGATTTAGCTCTTCGTTCACTTCAGAACTGGGAAGTATTTTGTCTTTAACTGTTCTTGGGTGCTTTTTTAAAGTGTGCTTTGGATAATATGTCCCGGTGGAAGACCTAAATGCAGAGATCAAGTTTTTGCTCAAAGATTTAAGGTAAGGTAAGCACTTAGGCTTGGGCCAGACGATGCATACAATTGCGAATTCTCCACAGACAGAAAATACACTGCCCTGCTGCTCCTCTTGTCCTCTGAACTGCAGCGAGAAATGCAATATGTCCCTTTTCGGTAACAAAATGCACTGTGACTGCCTGCACCCAAGCATAGACAGTGCCTCACCCTGGACAAAATTCAAATCATTTTGTTTAATGGAAAGTTCTGCAAGGGAAAGAAGGACAAGCTTAGACATAAGTAAAAGAACTATAAATAACAATAATAATAAGTTAAATAAGTTAAATTCCTAATTAAGATCTATATGTGCTTTTGTCTGCAGTGACCATATCTGAAAAGCCTCCTGTTGTAACTCTTGTTTGTTTCAGATCCTGTTCTTGCCTTACAATCACTTTTTTCAAGACCTACCTGGGCTATTTTATGTTTTTTCCAAATAATAATATTATTATAAAAATAAAATAATTTTTTTCCTGTTTTTTTTTTACGTTTATCACTAGGGTGTCCTCCTTAGGGGGATGGTAGTTACGTATTAAAGACTTGTGTTCATTCAGTCTGATCTTAAAGGGATACTGTCATGGGAAAACATTTTTTTTCAAAACAGATCAGTTAATAGTGCTGCTCCAAAAGAATTCTGCACTGAAATCCATTTCTCAAAAGAGCAAACAGATTTTTTTATATTCAATTTTGAAATCTGACATGGGGCTTAGGCTACAGCGCAAAAGCGTCTGCGCTAATACACACGCGGCGATGCGTTTTCAATAAGGGCAACTATTGAAAACGCATCGCCGCATGTGCATTAGCGCAGGCAATTTTGTGCTGTAGCCTATGGGGAAAAGACGCTGAGGCAGACTTGGCGATAAGTCGCCAGGCGACAAAATCTCCCCGAATCTCCTCGTCTGGCCTTACCCTTACTGCTGTACTGAAAGTTGGAGTGATATCAACCCCCTCCCTTTCCCACCCAGCAGCCAAACAAAAGAACAATGGGAAGGTAACCAGATAGCAGCTCCCTAACACAAGATAACAACTGCCTGGTAGATCTAAGAACAACACTCAATAGTAAAAACCCATGTCCTACTGAGACACATTCAGTTACATTGAGAAGGAAAAACAGCAGCCTGCCAGAAAGTCACATGACATGGGGCAGCTGGGAAATTGACAAAATGTCTAGCCCCATGTCAAATTTCAAAATTGAATATAAACAAATCTGTTTGCTCTTTTGAGAAATGGATTTCAGTGCAGAAGTCTGCTGGAGTAGCACTATTAACTGATGCTTTTTGAAAAAAAACATGTTTTCTGATGACAGGATGCCTTTAACCATTCTACTGGTTTGCCCAGCATAGGCCATGCAACATGAACAATTTATACAGTAAATAACCCCTTTGGAGTTACATGTGTGGAAGCCACTTATGGGCAATTGGACACCTTTACAAGGATGTGCCTCTTTGAATGTCCGCAGTTGTGGCAGAGAAATGTTCCAGTGGGGCATTTCTCATTTGTAACCTGCTTTATCCTTTTGTTAATCCTATCACCTATTGCTACCCCCTTTTATAAAAATGTTTGAAAAAATAGGTGGGAGGGAGTGCCTGTATGATCTTGTTGTGAAACCAGTTTTATGGGTTAAAAACGCACTACCTGCAAACAATAATACTGTCACTGCCAATTGTAGGCTGATTACAAGTAATGACACATCTAGCATTGGATTCTTTTTATTATGCAAACAATTTTGTTTTTCAACCAGTTTTTACAATGAGACCAGATAGAAAAAATGTTAACTGTTGCGTGGCAATGAAGAAATCTCAAAAAAGTGAAACAGTATCAAAATGTCAATTGTAGAATGACAGTCTCCATTCTGTCACATTTTCTAACAGTTTAGGTAACAAGTGGGTAACATTACTTACTGTAAATAATCATTAATAAAATAGAATGAATAGTGTAGAAGAATCATCCCAAACTGATAAATGCAGAATAATATGTTCAATCCGTAAAGTGGCCACTGCCACTTTGCTGAGAAAACTCAGCAAAGATCCAACATTGTTCTGTTGTCAAACAGAACTATAATGTTAAAAGCTTTATGTCCATTTAACAAACATATATATTACTGATTTGCAGGACTGAAGTTATTAAACAAAATAGCAATGGGAATCTATTGGCTGTGCTCCTCTGAATGCTACGGCTCTTTGTTGGCAGACTCCAAAGATGCCTGCAAGAAGAAAAGAGTGGCTGAGCAATTATTTTGGCAAGTTGTCTGGGACTACACCTGGTAACCACCCTTTAAGAAGTGACTACAGCACAGAAAAGAACATGTTTAAAAAAAAAAATACTACTACTATAGACTTACCCACAAATAGTGGAATCCTTTATGGTGCTCTATTTTACAACATTGTAGTAACAAACCTAGTCTGTGTCCACTGGGTGGCAATGTTGGCTATTTATAATTTCCTGGTGGGTGTGTAGTGCTCATTTCATTGGTGAGTAGAGCAAAGTGTAAAGCTGGGCATAGACGCCCAGATCCTCGATTCGTACGATTTTCGGATCGTGTGTGGAGAGTGCTGACATCTTTCGTCCGGCGGAGATTGGTCGTTTGGTCGATTGGACAGGTTTGATTTTGACCCGACCGATCCCGCCGGAGCCCATTGCGCATCGTAATCGGATCGTTCGACCATACGGCCGAATGTTCAGATTACCCCCGATATAGACATGCTCGTTAATGGCATATCGGGGAAAGATCCACTCGTATGGCGATGTCACCAAACGAGCGGATCTTTGCGTCTATGGCCACCTTAAAGGAGAAGGAAAGTCTAAAATCAACTTAAAGGAAAACTATACCCCCAAAATGAACACTTAAGCAACAGATAGTTCATATCATATTAAGTGGCATATTAAAGAATCTTACCAAACTGGAATATATATTTAAGTAAATATTGCCCTTTTACATCTCTTGCCTTGAGCCACCATTTCGTGATGGTCTCTGTGCTGCCTCAGAGATCACCTGACCAGAAATACTACAGCTCTAACTGTAACAGGAAGAAGTGTGGGAGCAAAAGACACAACTCTGTCTGTTAATTGGCTCATGTGACCTAACATGTCTGGTTTGTTGGTGTGTTTGTGTGCACAGTGAATCCTACGATCCCAGGGGGCGGCCCTTATTTTTTAAAATGGCAATTTTCTATTTATGATTACCCAACGGCACATACTACTAGAAAAGTATATTATTATGAAAATGGTTTATTTACATGAAGCAGGGTTTTACATATGAGCTGTTTTATACAATATCTTTTTATAGAGACCTACATTGTTTGGGGGGTATAGTTTTCCTTTAATCTCTAAGTGTTGACCATGAAAAGAAAATACCTTTACTAGCAAGCATTCCCACATTCGTTTTTTCATTAATCTTTGGGCTGCAATTGTTTTTTTTAAAAATTTGGAACATGTAGATAAAAGCATACCAATGCTGCAGTACAGAAATCGTTCTCAATAGGGCACACGCATGCGCAGTAGCTCTCAGCCGTGCCACGCGCATGCACACTAGGTTCTTGTGGGTTCCCTGTGAAGCATGACGTTTTGGTCACGTGATGATGCCGTTCGTTCGTCATCGCTGACCTCTCTGCCTCCACCTCATTGAATCAAGCTCCAATCGCGCTCCTGCTTCTCTGTTGCGTGAAAACAAAGGGAAGCTTTGAAGCTCCTGCGCTCGCTCTGGTTTTAATTTACAGTTTGTCAGCGAGCGCAGGAGCTGAGGAGCGGAGCTAAAAAACTAAATCAAGCAACCCAGCGTGCGGGTCTGTCTGACTGAGGTCTGTAGTAATGCATTATTAATAAAGGAAAGCTCCTTGTTTGCAAAGTCAGTCAGACAATGCATGTAAGACTACATCACCGGGGTCCACGTAGGATGCGCATGCGCAGTACAGAGGAAGCCAATTTGAAAATGGCGGCGCCAAAATGTTAACAGCGCCGAAAGTTCTGAATGCAGGTGCACAGAAGCAGCAGTGATCTTAAAGTTTTTAATGCAACGTTTCAGGAGGGGGCCTGATGGCAAACCTAATGAAGTAGGTTTCATTTTTTTTGTTTCCTTCTCCTTTAAGTATGGTGGAGATAGAGGCTTGTCTGCTGAATGTAGTGATCAAATTAAGAATAAATGCATTCTAAATGATGAAACCAGCACAATCCAGTAGTCATGACACAAAGCTATGCAAAATTATACTGCATATCACATTTAAATCACTTTGACCCACTGGCTGCCAACAATGTAGAATCTAGATTCCTACTGATTGGAGTGCTAGGCAACACGTAGGTCCCAAAGGGTAAATCATCATAAATTCTACTGACAAACATGCTTGGGAAAGAGAGAGAAAGGTGGAGAGAGGTATTTTCATTTCCCCTTATATGTATTCATGAGTGAACCTGTCCTGTTTCGCTTTGCTGAAAAATTTGTGAAACTGCAAGAAAATTTGCTGAAAGAGAAATGAGCTGCGTGGCAAATTTTTGCCACAGTTTCACGAATATTTTCACCGGCGGCAAAACCTTAACACAATCTGTTCATGGAATAATTTTTCGCTCATCACTACTTATATGTAAAAATATCATTTTTGAGGTTTGCAGAGTAAAAACTTAATTTGACATAATTCTGAACATTTTATGGCTTTTTTAGGCCTTACCTCTTTTATGGGACATTTGTGAGAGAGGCGCTCCTGTAGCTCCTTCTGGAGCTCTTTGCGTGTTCCTAAAGTCTGCTGGGCCAATAGAAAATCAGAGAGCTCTTTCAAGTCAGTGTCATTGAAATACTTGGCAAAGTGCTCAACATTTTGCTTGTTTGCTGGAAACAGCTCCTACGAGACAATACCAAAGTCACAATGCTATTGGTAAAGAACAAGATAAAGCTGTGGGTAAATAAATCTCATGTAAACCTGTATGTATGTAACTATAGTTTTTTTATTTTTGTTGTTAGTGTTTCTGACAGAGGCCATGATTAATACTCAATTTATAAATATTGTATTTGCATTATAGGCAATTTTCCTCAAGGCTTACAAAGTAAGTAAGTGAGGTTGAAAAAAGACACACATCCATCAAGTTCAACCTTTTAGTTTTTTTTTTAATCTGCCTAACTGCCAGTTGATCCAGAGGAAGGCAAAAAAAACCCATCTGAAGCCTCTCCAATTTGCCTTAGATGGGGAAAAAATTCCTTCCTGACTACAAAATGGCAATTGGACTAGTTCCTGGATCAACTTGTACTATGAACTACAGTATCTCCAATAACCCTGTATTGCCTCACTTGCTAAAAAGCCATCCAACCCCTTCTTAAAGCTATCTAATGTATCAGCCTGTACCACTGATTCAGGGAGAGAATTCCACATCTTCACAGCTCTCACTATAAAAAACCCCTTTGGAATATTTAGGCGGAACTTTTTTCTTCTAATGGGAATGGGTGACCTCGTGTCAGCTGGAAAGACCTACTGGTAAATAAAGCATTAGAGAGATTATTATATGATCCCCTTATATATTTATACATAGTTATCATATCACCCCTTAAGCACCTCTTCTCCAGCATGAACATCCCCAACTTGGCCAGTCTTTCCTCATAGCTAAGATTTTCCATACCTTTTACCAGCTTAGTTGCCCTTCTCTGTACCCTCTCTAATACAATAATGTCCTGTTTGAGTGATGGAGACCAAAACTGTACGGCATATTCTAGATGGGGCCTTACAAGTGCTCTTGGAAGGATGATCCCCTCCTCCCATGACTCTATGCCCCTTTTAATACAGCTCAAGACCTTATTAGCCCTTGATGCTGCTGACTGGCATTGCTTGCTACAGCCAAATTTATCATCTACAAGGACTAAAGGAGGCCCTATAAATGTCTACAAACACCACAATCATGGTCTTAAAACAAAGTATATCAGGAAATGCTTTAGTATGTAGAGCTTAGAAAAGAAAAGGAAAATAGTAGATAATCTAGAGACATTCAACTAGATCAGGGGAATAACCTGAGTTCATGAGGAAGGCAATTTGTGGCAGTGGATACAGAACTCTACCATCCTGTAGAGCTGGTAGGATCTAACTCAGTAAAGCAAGCCAGCACAATTTAAGCATGTATGGGATAGATACAACGCAAACTGGAACTAAGCACATAATCGGCAGGCAGGCTGGAACCACTGATTCTTTTCCGTGATGCAACTGAATGTTTCTGTTTGAAGACTCAGAAACAGGGTAGAAATGAAACACTGGCCTATGCCAAATCCATTGTGTAGTGCAATATGCCCCTCACAGCTCTCTCTCCACACAGTATAACTTGAAAATAAAGTATTATAAACCCAATATTCTCATGTAAGAAAAAGATCTGACTCAGAAACATGTACAGTATATGGCCACTGTAAAAGCAGGTGACTTTTTCACAAGTAAAGATATTTCCAGCAAACGGTGACTATCCTGATGAGTTCTTCTGTGAGTTCTAGACAGGCACAAGCCTTTAAAGTTAAATATATATAAAATGGTGTAGCCCTTTGTACATAAATGTGAAGGTGTTGTTTAAAAAAGGCAGTCATCAATACTCCATATGCAACTTCCCCTTAGCTCAAAAGATGTCTACTTTGTTTTGGTCAGAAATTAGCAATTATTGTCATCATTACACCCAAATAATAGTGAAGCTACCTTATTTTAAGAGTAAAGAGTTAAGTATAAGGGCAAGTCCAGGAAAGTTAATGTGCTGCTATTTCTGTAGTTATAGATCTAGAGGACATCTACTGGATACAAAAAGGAAGCTAAAGGGGTCATTTATAATGTGCAAGGCAGGTTGCATCCATCCAGGTCCGGACTGAGAATTAAAAAAGGCCCTGCCATTTCAGGTACACAGACACCCAAACAGCCCCCACCAGCCCCCTAAATACTCACTTTCTATGGCACTTATAGCAGCCCCTCTGGCATTTGCCAGAACCCACAGACTGCCATTCCGGGCCTGCATCCATCATAAGCTAAATGCAGAACCACAGTCCCACTAGCTTTGATAAACAGAGGGTGTTGTTGCTTGTAAGCCTCTGATGCCAACTTAAAGGGTTTAGTTTACCCTTGAAAAAAAAATGGAATACTGTGTGTTCCTTGCAAAGAGGTTTTTTCCTGATTCCACTGTTATATATGTGCACCACTACACACTTTGCGCTTTCACCTTATCTATGCAAGATACAAACAACACATTAACCAGCAAGGGTCTTAATCAATTCCCCAGTGTGCAACATACAAAACATTTCTATAAAAATAAAGCAAAAACAGAACATTATAAAAAAGAAAAGATTATGTCGACATTACAACACACATATGAACATTCTATTCATGTCACCATGTAAAATGCCGATCACATCTCTGCCAGCTTACTCTGTCTTCCCTGTGCCTCTGTACAGCTGTAATCCTGTTAATGACTTTACAATCACAAGCAAAGTGTTGCTTGGAATGAGACAGAGGCAAAAGCGTGTGCCAAACTGGTAAAGGAACTAGGAGAAGGGTATATGGGAATGCAACGGGCTGTAATACTGTATAAATGTATGAATACAGCAACAGGTATTATGCTAATACCTGCTTACAGACCGATCGTCAGACGTTCCAAACCAGTTCTAGCCAGCAGGTGCTATCCCTGCTCTTCAAGACTGTTTTGAGTCCACCGACTGGAACATGTTCAGGGAGGCTGCGACGGCTGAAGATAGTACAAACTTGGAAGAGTTCACATCAACTGCGGTGTGCTACATCACCAAGTGCATCGATGATGTCACTATCTCCAAGACCATCACCATACTGAAGTGAACTGAATATATTCATAAAGAACCATAAACATCTGGAATACTGTACACAAATGTATGTCTACCTTGCCCAACAGGACTCAAGGACTCACACTTGATATACCTTCATACAGTCCTATGTGTAGCACCATGGGTTCTGGAGAGACGTTATTTTGTTTCCACTATGTACTGTATTACTGTATATGGCTGAAATGACAATAAAATCCACTTGACTTGAGGTGATCAGTAAGGATGTTGATGTGTAAAGATTTCAAACATTTTCTAATCACAGTGTATGGTGGAAGCACCAAAAATCACTTTCACATGGCAAAGAGAATTAACACCAAATCCACTTGTGTTTTCACAATGTAAAATAACTGCCAAAGGAAACATTGGGCTAATTCATCTGCATTTACACATTTCCCCCCAATATTGACATATGTAAAATGTTTATTAGTAATGTAAGGAAATTCAAGATTAATACAGAGATGTGTGCAGATCAAAAGCTACTTCACCTCACTAATTGCATTCACTCAGCCTCCCAGCTTTATTTCACACCGTGTTCCTTGCTGGTGTATAAACCACAAAATTACAACTGACATTTGCTCATTATAGTACTATTTGGAGCCTTCTATCTATAGTACGTGTAAAAGTGCGTAGTGATAAATGTAACAGTCAATGTATGAGTAAAAGTGAGAAGCAGGGAGTGTAGCTGTGGTGTGTATGTATATTAGCAAGTACTAGTGGGTGCAGCAATTGTATCTAGCATAAAGTGCATGTATTATAGTGTGTACAGATCAGTGTATCAGTAAGTGCCAAAGAGTGTAGCAGTTGTGTGTGTATGTGTAATTGAGAATACCGATTAATGTACGAGTTATATGTGTCATAGCGAGTACAGGTGAGTGTAGCAGTGTGTGTGTGTGTGTGTGTGAAATAAAACAAATAAGTGTAGCAGTGTGTGTGTGTGTGTGTGTAATAAGACAAATAAGTGTAGCAGTGTGTGTGTGAAATAAAACAAATAAGTGTAGCAGTGTGTGTGTAATAAGACAAATAAGTGTAGCAGTGTGTGTGTGTGCAATAAAACAAATAAGTGTAGCAGTGTGTGTGTGTGTAAAAATACAAATAAGTGTAGCAGTGTGTGTGTGTGTGTGTGTGTAATAAGACAAATAAGTGTAGCAGTGTGTGTGTCAAATAAAACAAATAAGTGTAGCAGTGTGTGTGTGTAATAAAACAAATAAGTGTAGTAAGTGTAGCTGTGTGTGTGTGTGTGTGCGTGTGTAATAAGACAAATAAGTAGCAGTGTGTGTGTGATAAAACAAATAAGTGTAGCAGTGTGTGTGTAATAAGACAAATAAGTGTAGCAGTGTGTGTGTGTGTGTGTAATAAAACAAATAAGTGTAGCAGTGTGTGTGTGTAAAAATACAAATAAGCGTAGCAGTGTGTGTGTGTGTGTAATAAGACAAATAAGTCTAGCAGTGTGTGTGTGTGAAATAAAACAAATACGTGTAGCAGTGTGTGTGTGTAATACAACAAATAAGTGTAGTAAGTGTAGCTGTGTGTGTGTGTGTGTAATAAGACAAATAAGTAGCAGTGTGTGTGTGTTTGTGTAATAAAACAAATAAGTAGCAGTGTGTGTGTGTGTAATAAAACAAAAAATTGTAGCAGTGTGTGTGTGTGTGTAATAAGACAAATAAGTGTAGCAGTGTGTGTGTGTAATAAGACAAATAAGTGTAGCAGTGTGTGTGTGTAAAAATACAAATAAGTGTAACAGTGTGTGTGTGTGTCTGTGTGTAATAAGACAAATAAGTCTAGCAGTGTGTGTGTGTGTATGTGTAATAAGACAAATAAGTAGTAGTGTGTGTGTGTGTGTGTGTGTGTAATAAGACAAATAAGTGTAGCAGTGTGTGTGTAATAAGACAAATAAGTAGTAGTGTGTGTGTGTGTATGTGTAATAAGACAAATAAGTAGTAGTAGTGTGTGTGTGTGTGTGTGTAATAAGACAAATAAGTGTAGCAGTGTGTGTGTAATAAGACAAATAAGTTTAGCAGTGTGTGCGTGTAATAAGATTATAAGACAAATAAGTGTAGCAGTGTGTGTGTGTGTCTGTGTGTAATAAGACAAATAAGTCTAGCAGTGTGTGTGTGTGTATGTGTAATAAGACAAATAAGTAGTAGTGTGTGTGTGTGTGTGTGTAATAAGACAAATAAGTGTAGCAGTGTGTGTGTAATAAGACAAATAAGTTTAGCAGTGTGTGCGTGTAATAAGATTATAAGACAAATAAGTGTAGCAGTGTGTGTAAAGTATGGGGAGTAGTGGAGCTGTCAGTCAGTGCCTCCACACTGCACTGTCCACTAGATGTGCTGCTGCTGATCGTTCCATTACCCTGAGCCCGATATGTGTATGGCAGGTGGCCCTGGCACTTATTGTAATGCTGCTCGGGTGCCTCCGCTGTTACACACAGACAGACAGATACAAGCAGACAATAGGACTCCGGCTGAAGGGCAGTCTCTCTCTCTCTCTCTCTCAGACAAACTCACACCGCTAGCTGGCAGCAGTGAGCTCAGCCTGATGGAACGAACCAACGCCGCGCAGTGATAGGGGGAAGCATTTTGAAATATCAGTTCCTTTCATGGTTAGACGTGCTGTGTTCCACTCAGAATATTGCTGGTGGGCAATGCACAAGTTTAACTTTTGTATCAGTCCTACAAATTGTCTCGCATGTGTTGCAGAGATAAAATAGTGGATTTTACTTAGGGGGTGTGGAGTGGTTTCTGCCAGGAAGCAGGAGCAGTGCTGTTGCCAGGAGTTGTGATGGTGGAAGCTGTGAGAGGGTCTGTGAATAGATGGTTGTAGCTAGTTCCGAGTGGGATTTCAGGGTTGTGAGAAGGTCTCACTGCAGTGTCTGAGTGGAGGCTCAGTGTTACCTGATCGCACTCCGCTCCCTAGAACCCTCGTGGTAGTGCTGTGTGTGGTGTGGAGGCTGCGGCATGGCTCCCAGGAAAGGAGAGCTGACTGAGGACGAGAGGCTGCTGCTCACTCACATCTCCCAAGGTGGGTAACAACTCTGGCTTGCTTGGCTGTGCAACAGGTTAAGGGAAATCAAATGGATGTCTTGTTAGAGATTGGGCCCTACACGGATGATCAGTGGGCATGGAGGGCATGTGTAATGCAGGGAATATACTGTACATGAGGGAGATATCCACCCTGCAGCCCTCCAGCTGCCCACTTCTACTTATGGGGAAGCTGTGGTTGTTTCAGCTCTTCCAGCAGCCACATCCCTAACATAACTTTATAGTGTGTGTTTAGTGGGAAACATGGAATCCATTTTCTACAACTGACCAGTCATACAACCCCCAGTAAACATCACACACACAACATATCAATAATTACAATGAGTAACAATAGCAGATTACCAGGTTAGACTGTGGTTAGGAGAGAATGATATTAATATTTTATAGTTTTAGTTTTATAGTTGCTTTCTGATTCCTCCTCCTGTCTAATTACTTTGCATTGTTGTTAGGGTCAGTGATGCAGGACACCAGGTAGGGATTTACACTGTAAACTGCCATGGACAAAACTGCCATAATGAGAACTCGAATTACAAAGATGTATTGCAAAGCATTATACAATGCTTCCTACTAAAAGTCTATTTGAACTTTGAACTTCCCCTTTAAGCGCAGGTGGCTCTTTTCAGTTGCTGAGCCGCTCATTAACTGGCTATTGATTAGGTAAGACACTTTCTAAACACTGGTAGCCACCAAGGCCCCTATATTCTCAATTATTGATGTAATAAAAGTTGTTCTATTTGCATGCACTAGCGCTAGTAAACCATAGTAAAAAAATTGGCAAGTAGCATTTTCTGGGCACTTGGGCACAGTGTTGGATTGGTTAATAGTGGTGCAAATGCTATATTTTTTTTTAATTCACTGTATATAATACCCTTATTCATCTGGGCCTCACATGCCTATTCTTGTCGTCAACTCCCAACCAGTACTCATGTGAAATAACACTCCTGAAATGAAGATTAAGGTTACAGGGGCCTGCAAAAATTAACTTTTTATCTTATTATAGTGGAGAAAATTCTTGAGGACGGAACCAAATAATTATTATTTTATTATTAACATGTATTTATATAGCGCCAACATATTGCGTAGCACTGTAAAGTAACTGTGATTATACAACTACATCACATGAATTACATACATAGAATATATGGAGTAACAAACATCACAATCAATACAGGTACAAAGAGGTGAGGAAGGCCCTATGCATAGGCATACAGTCTAAAGGGAAGGGAGTAATACACAAGGTGTGGGAGTGGGCAAGATCGAAGTAAGTGGGTGAGAAATGTGGTGTTGTATGTGGTGTTGCGTTTGGTAGTTAAGCAGAGTGAGGGTAGGCTTCTCGAAAGAAGTGCGTTTTCAGAGATTTTTTGAAAGCAGAAAGGTTGGGAGAAAGTCGGACAGATCGTGGGAGAGCGTTCCAGAGGAGGGGTGCAGCCCTTCCAAAGTCTTGAATGCGAGCATGTGAGGAGGTAATGAGAGAAGAGTTGAGTAGCAGGTCAGTAGAGGAGCGTAGTAAGCGAGTGGGTGAGTATATAGAGATGAGTTCAGAGATGTAGGGTGGAGCAGAGTTGTGAAGTGCTTTGAAAGTCAGTGTCATTAATTTGAATTTGATTCTGAAAGGTAACGGAAGCCAGTGCAGGGATTGACAGAATGGCGAGGCAGAGGAGGAGCGGTTGCTGAGGTGTATGAGCCTCGCAGCAGTGTTCATTATGGACTGGAGAGGTGACAGTCTCTGGAGGGGGAGGCCAATTAAAAGAGAGTTACAGTAGTCTAGACGCGATATGATGAGAGAGTGAATAAGAATTTTGGCAGCGTCTTGGGTGATAAATGATCGTATTTTGGATATGTTCCTTAGGTGGAAGTGACATGATTTAATAAGTGACTGGATATGAGGAGTGAATAACAGGGCAGAATCTAGGATAACCCCAAGGCACCGGGCCTGGGGAGAGGGGGTGATAGTGGAATTGTTAACTATGATGGATACTTCGGGGATGCTACTGGTGTTTCTTGGAGGAAAGAGAACCATTTCAGTTTTAGAGAGGTTTAATTTAAGGTAGCGTTGCGACATCCAGGTAGAGATAGCGGACAGGCAGGAGGAGACGCGAGTTAGGAGTTCTGGGTTGAGATCAGGAGATGAGAGATGGATCTGAGTATCGTCAGCATAGAGGTGGTAGTGGAAACCATACGAATTTATTAATTTGCCAAGGGAGTATAATGCAGTGCTTTTGTTTTACAAATGTGGTATGAAATACTTTTCTCTTTTTTTTTACTAATTTCAGTGCAAATTAATAGGAGATGGGCATGTTGTCCATGTTGAATTAAATTCTGTTTAAAGGTCTAACTGGATCTTGATCCTTGGCAGGCCCTTGTGCTGCCGACTCTCTGCAGTCCTACATTTGCTCTGCCTATTATTACTGCGGTCTACCTACAGTGCCCTCAATAATTTTTGGGAAAAGGACACAGTTTTCTTTGATTTTAAATTTTACACTGAGGAGCAGAAGGATAAATCAAACCATTCAGATGTGATTAAAGTGCGCATTCCAGACTTCAAAATGATTTGCATACATTTTCAGTTTCACAATATACAAATTACAACACTTTTTATAAATAATGTTTGGGCCGATTGGCTTCACGTGTGTTTGTTATTACTCATGTGTGTTGTATTGCTTCATTGGTACATGGATAAAATGCCTAGGCTTGATTCTACCATTTGGAGACTGTTCTGTAGTTGCCTTTGTTCAATATGAGAAAAGCTGTGCCAACTATAGTCAAGGAAGCTACTATGAGGCCGAAAAACAAGAATTTAACCATGAGACATTGTACAGCATGCTGTACTTCAAAATAAGCACTACAGTTTATCCCCGTGCCATGCTTTAGGATGGTTGAAGCTTGGCAAAATGTTATAACCATGTAATGCTTTTGTTGCAAACTCCAGTTATTTATACAAATATGCAACAAGACATAAATAAGGGATTCTTAAATGTGTTGTTTACCTTCCAACACTTTTTTCAGTTCAGTTGCTTTCAGACAGTTCACCAGAAATAGGCTTTTTTCAATTATTATTTTCTACTGTGACAGTTTTCTAATACTGAAGTTGGCTTTTTAATCTTCTAAAGTCTTTCTGAAGCAGCTTTGGCGGGGGGGGGGGGGTCACGTACTCGATAGCTGTTTTAAATTGATCCATTAGCTGACTCATTTCTTATCTTTGGCTGAGCAGAATCCATGCGTTTTATTATAAAATTGATGCATTAGTTGCTAATTTTCTACATATCAAATAAATGTAGCAAGTTGTAACAGTTCACAATCTGTACCTGGATTACTGAGTTGAGACTGAAACACCAGAGGGAGCTTTTAGTGTGTTCTAGAATGGCTAATTCTAAACAACTTTTCAGCTGGCCTTCATTATTTATTTTTTTATAGATTTTTTTTAATTATTTGCCTTCGTCTTTGGACTATTTCCAGCTTTCAAATGGGGGTCACTGACCCTATCTTAAAAACAAATGCTCTGTCCAGCTGCAAATGTATAGCTATTGCTACTTTTTTATTACTCCTCTTTCTATTCAGGGCATCTCCTATTCATATTCCAGTCCCTTATTCAAATCAATGCATGGTTGGTAGTAGGGATGCACCGAATCCACTATTTTGGATTCGGCCAAACCCCTGAATCCTTCATCAAAGATTCGGCCGAATACCAAACCGAATCCAAACCCTAACTTGCATATGCAAATTAGGGGCAGATAGGGGAAAACATTTTTACTTCCTTGTTTTGTGATTAAAAAGTCACGCAATTTCTCTTCCCGTCCCTAATTTGCATATGCAAATTATGAATCGGTTCGGCCGGGCAGAAGGATTCAGCCGAATCCGAATCCTGCTGAAAAAGGTCAAATCCATCCCCCCCTTTATGTTGGTTTGTAATCTGCCACTTTTTTTCTTATAAAATTTGCTATAAATAAAGAATTTATAAAAAAAAAAAAAAAAAAGGCCAAATCCTGTCCGAATCCCAAACCAAATCCTGGATTCAGTGCATCCCTAGTTGCTAGGGTAAGTTGGACCCTAGCAGCCAGATTGCTGATGTTGCAAACTGCAGAGCTGCTGAGTAAAAAGCTAAATTACTCAAAAACCACAAATAATAAAAAATTAAAACCAATTGTGAATTGTCTCAGAATATCAATCTCTACACCATACTAAGTTTTTATTTATTTACAGCCCCTTTAAACTTACGTTTTGGAAAACTGGTTAACAAATGTTTGGAAGGCGAGCAGCCCCTTTAATGTATGCTGATGAGGGAGCTGTTGCTTTGGTCACTAAGGTACAACAACATCTTCCCCTATAATAGACATTAAATGAGGCTACCAGTCCGTTCTAAATCATATTTTGGCTCAAAAAGCTGATTTCATGACTTAGTTTGGGTCCCCTGAGTGAAAGGTTAACACTGGAATAGAGGGGCAATCTTCTCTTTGACTACTCCAATCTAAATTGCCTGCAGAATACAGTTGTGCTAGAGACAAAAATTACGCATTTTCATCAGCATCATTCCAAGCGTGTCTATGTAAAGTTAATTACTGGCAAGTTATGTATAATCAAATACTGTATCTGTACTGGAACAGTCACTTTTCAGATGATATACAGCATGGGATAGATGCTCATAGATAACACACCTAGGGGCAAATTCACTAACTTACGTCCATTCGCCTGATGTTAGATTGTAGTTCAACTTCGCACTCTATCTCCTTTGCGAATTTACACCAGCGTTAGTCACTTTGCCCTTTAGTAAATTTGCCCCCTAGAGTGAGAGGAGCAGGGAGGAAGAATATTAATCTTACAAACCAAAGCAGTTAACCAGTGTCTATGAAATACAAGTTTTAAGGGGACTTTCCCCTTTAATTTAAATTTGTTTTATGTTCTAGATGAGCCTAATTTGAGCAGATTTTCAATTCTATGAAGAGTGAGGTTTGATATAAGTGAGTTGTTTGTATTGCACTAGATAGAATAAAAGGCCAGCTTGAGGGCAATGAATCAAACCTTATGTAACGGATATGAAATCTTTATTTTGTGCTAAGCTGCACTAGACATAATTAAAAAGATAATCTGCGGTTATTGTAACAAGAGCAGAAGGGAGATAAGCCACCCCTGTGTAATGATATAGATTAGAAGATGGCAAATTCAGACTGCCTCTCTCTTGGCTAATCTTCTTCTAGGTTAACTCTTGGGAGTTTAAATGAAGAATTGCTTATCTCTTATGTGCTTTCTATGGCTGCCAAGGCTTGGAAATGCACAACAGAGTCCTGGACTGAAAATTAAAATAGGCCCTGGCGTTTCAAGTACACAGAGGCCCAAACAGCCCCCACCAGCCCACTAAATACTGACTTTCTATGGCACCTTTTGCCAGAACTCACAGATTTTATTACGGAAACATCCGTAATAAAAAGTATCAAAAACAATACATTTTTAGCCTTACAGAGCATTTGTGTGGTGTTCATACAAATGGTATATAGATGTCACTGTGCTCAGACTTATACTGTGCATACTTCCTGATAGCTTTAAAGTGAAAGTTACTGTTGTGTAATGGCTGCATGAGTCTCTGCTCATAAAGCACTGTTATACTCTACTCATCCTCGGCTAACCAAAACATAACAATTTGTTTTTTGATGGGGTCAGTGACTCCCATTTGAAAGCTGGAAAGAGTCAGAAGAAGAAGGCAAAAAATTTAGAATCTATAAAAAATAAATAACGAAGACCAATTGAAAAGTTGCTTAGAATTGGACATTCTATAACATACTAAAAGTTAACTTAAAGGTGAACTACCCCTTTAAAACCAATCAGAAAGTTAATCCTATTTATTTTGATCATACTTTTTCCAGGGTACTAGAGTTATTCCCTGGGTCATGTTTAGACAATTATGCCTTCTATAATAACATGGAAACTGCGCCTTTGTTATACAACGTAATAATTGAATCAAAAATGTAGTTAATACAAATATTATGCAGTACAGTTATAAATGTTAAAATTTCGCACCAATATGGTCTTTGTAAAATCGATCTTACTCCCATATATTTCCTCACCCATGGGAACCATAGCTATGAATATACGTATAGATACCCTAGAAGTACTGAACTCCATAGGGTTTAAGTATAAAATGTGACGTCAGACTCCTAATTGAACCCCAAAGGCAAACGTGTTTGTAAATGAAAAATCCAGTATACCTCCCTCCTTGCCAGAAGGCTCATATAGTCGCCTCCTCTAACTCCTAGTTTCACTCTTACTATCCCTTGGTTGAGAAGTAGGTGGTGTCCCCACCACTACACTGAGCAGTGTCTAGTAATATTGCTCTTCTCAGTTGCATGTGGATTTCTAATTTGACTCAAATGTTCTTTTCTACTTTGTGCAACCTACATATTGCTTGCCACACTTCAAACACGTCATCAAATATATCGCGTGTGGAAACATGTAACATGGAAACATGAAACATGTAACCCTTACACACAAGGTAGTGCTCAACTGCAGAAAAAATACTTTATAAAAATACTGTAAACTATTTACCACAGACAGGACCGCCATCAGAAATCGCAGGGCCCCATACGACAAAATTTCCTGGGCCCCCTGGGCTGCGCCCACCGCAAGCCCCACCTACAGGTCCGCCCCCCATTAAAAAACATTTGTGGCCAGGGCCCCCCCATTAAAAAATATTGGTGGCTAGGACCCCACATGAGAAAAAAAAATTGATGGGCTAAATTGGTGGCCAGGGCCCCTTAAACGTCCATGCCTTCCCGAAGTCTGCAGCTCTCAGAAAGATGGGGGGCCCGGCTAATCAAGTAAGTGTGGCATGGCCGGGCCCCCCTTATCCTCATAGCCCCCTACAACTCTCCCCCCTGTCCCCCCCCCCATGGCGGCCCTGACCACAGACCTCAAAGAGAGATGTGGATTAGTGATCTGTGGGCCGACCCGATACCCGCAGGTTTGGATCGACCTCGCAGTGCTCCTCGCTGGTGGCCTCCTTCAACTGCCCGCATCCGACTTCCGGGTTCCTGTTTTATACTCTTGCTTCTGCTCGCCTGCCCCTTTTGTGACGTCCCTGGCAGGGCGGGTCGGCGCCGGTCTATAAAAGGACCCCCGGAAGCGGGTCGGGTGCAGGTCAGGGAAACCCTGACCTGCATATCACTAGTGTGGATACACTCAGTTACCGCTGTTCTTATCCCCCCCTTATAATTATGGATGATTCGGTTCAGGTTTCGGCCTTTTTCAGCAGGGTTCAGATTCCACCGAATCCTTGAACATGGCCGAACCAAATCCTAATTTGCATATGAAAATTAGGTGTGGGGAGGGAAATCACGTGACTTTTTGTCACAAAACAAGGACTTAAAAAATATTTTCCCCACCTTTTCCTTCCCTGACCCTAATTTGCATATACAAATTAAGATTTGGTTTGGTATTCTGTCAAATCTTACACAAAGGATTCTGGGATTCGGCCAAATCCAAAAAGTGGATTTGTTGCATCTCTACTTATAATGAAAGGAGTGCTATTGCTAGTAATATTGTATATGCCCAAATGTCATCTCAAAACCATTATCATGTCAAAAAAGTGGACTTGTAGTTTTTTTTTATAATCTAAAACCTGTATCTGGTGATCATGCATCTACAAATATCTTTTATCTATAAAATGTCCTATTTCTATGTGGATTCTTTTGCTGGTGGACAATAAAATGAGGTTTATTCCTGTGAATAGCTACTGTGCGTGTGTGTTTGGGAACTTTGTCCAATCTCTTAATAGGGATTATTTGAACCTAATATGTATATGTATAACTTTGAATTATTTGTCTTATTTTGCTGAGTCTCCAGCTTTCAGATGGGGTCACTGATTCCATCTAAAATAATCTTTGCAAGGCTACAAATGTATTGTTGTTGCTACTTTTTAATTACTCCCTTTTTCTATTCAGGCCCTCTCCTATTCATATTCCAACCTCTCCTACAAATCAGTGCATGGTTGCTAGGTTGCTAAAATAAAAAGCTAAATAACCCAATAAACACAAATAATACAAAATGAAAACCCATTGCAAATTGTCTCAAAATAGCACACACTACGTCATACTAAAAATTAAGTTAAAGGTGGATAACCGGTTTAAAGGTAAATTGAATATACACAATATTTTTTTCCTGTACACTGTTTGATATGTTAAGTCTGCCATCTTTAACTGCTTTTTATATTGCTATAATCAACAGGGAACATTCAGGAAACTCGAAGGCTATTAGGAAGCAAGGATGTCCGTGTTAACTGTTTGGATGAGGTACGTGATATTGCTATAGTTGCTATTAAAATACACAGTGCAGAACTTATTACCTTATATAAAGTAGTCTTATGTTTTCCATATTTACAGTATATATAGTGAGCCATGTACAGAATAATCTGTGTTATTAAAACTCAGAACGTATTATTCTGACGCCATATTTTTATTGTTCATGTCCTAAATGGTTACTTTGCACTCTGCACACAAACAGAGAATCTGTCCAGGCATGTAGTTCATGACCCAAGCCGTAGGCTAAAAATTATACCAGAAAAAGACATTTTATTTCCGCTCCAGACTCCAATACCCTTCAATAAAGATAAGCCTCTGAAATAAACGAACTGCTGAACAGGAAACCGCTATTCACATTTTTGGATCAAACAGTGATATCTCAAAGTAAATATCAGTATTTGATTTCGGTCGGGTTGTTTAGTATTAACCCCATTGCACTTCAGTCTTCCCTCTTTTCTGCATTTGAGCAGATCCTTTGGCGTAACCCTTCATTACATCTCCATACATCACTAATTAATTACAGTTGTCCGTTTATGGCACTGCAGCCATTATATGTACAAATTTGCATTAAAGGGCATGGCATACAGGGTGTTTTGTTTCCCCTGTGAATTGTGGTCACAGGTGGATGACAAAACACCTGGAAATACCAGGTAAGTGATGTAGAATACAATAGTTTTACTACTTATGGTGAACTAAAAACAAATATGGCTATAAATGCCAAGTTTTATATTCTGAGCTTATTGTACCAACCTAAAGGTTCAGCATCGCTATAACAGTGATGATCCAGACAATCAAAGTTATGGCAGGAGTTTCCCATTTTGGATTTTATTGTGTTTGTGTTGGTGACATTGCACATGCTCAGTGTGCTCTGGGCATCTGCTGAGAAGCTAAACTTCAGGGTTGTCGCTCTCCACACACCTGTAGAGTGAGGTAGAGACTTTATTATGCTTCATTCATAATACACAAGATGGTGAGTGCATGGGGAGATCTCCACATACCACCTGCTTATGAACAGGGCTCCTTTGCAGAGCACATCTAGTAGCTGCTTATGGTACATTTAAGGGGGAAACCTGTTTGCTCTTGTATTGCTCCAGCTCAAAAGACCTGTAACAATTACATTTAATTTAAATGTATTTATTTATGGTGGTAATTCTGTCGAAAATAAATCCTGCTTGTTGTTTATAGCATGCTTGCCACTTTAAATCAGACAATTCCAGCTTCTCTTTTCACACAACCAAATCTATAGTCAAATATCCTCAAGTGATGAATGAATGTTGACTCCCCTCATATGTTTTCATTGATTGGTTTACTAAATAATTTAAAATTGTTTTCTCCGGTGAAGAGTGTCATGCTTCTCTTCTGTAAACCCTCTATTTTTTATTCTGCTCGCTTCTGGTACAACTTGATCTTTATGGCTAGGATTTCTAAAGAAGTTTATTGCTTACTGACTTTATCGCACCATAAAAGCTGCATCTAATGTTACAGTCCATATAATCCTAAAGTCTAATCGAATCCATCAGAAAACGCACAGCTAATATTAATGACACATTTCGGTTCTACGGAAGATATTCCAGTGATCCCCCAAGCCATTGTTAGCACGGTTTAAATCTGGCTTTCTAAACTGAAGTTCTTTTTTTTCAATATTTAAGATCGAATGAATAAGCAGTATTTAGATTTTTTAGAATGTACTTTTGATTTTTTACATAAAAAGTTTTGTATTTTAAAACGTGTAACTTAATAAGATATTGTACCTCTTCTAAAGCCAAATGATTGGTACATGATATATTTTTCCCATCTATAAGAACTTTAATGACTGCCAGGAAATTGAATTAAGAAAATGGCAGATACATGGTAGAATGCATTTGAGCAGTTTGAGCACAATGGGGTCTTAGAGCTTAGCAGCAGAGCTCCACATTTTAAATCTTAAAGGGATACTATCATGGGAAAACATGTTTTTTTCAAAATGAATCAGTTAATAGTGCTGCTCCTGCACTGAAATCCATTTTTCAAAAGAGCAAACAGATTTTTGCTATATTCAATTTTGAAATCTGACATTGGGCTAGACATTTTGTCAGTTTCCCAGTTGCCCCCAGTCATGTGACTTGTGGTCTGATAAACTTCAATCACTCTTTACTGCTGTACTGCAAGTTGGAGTGATTTCACCGCCTCCCTCCCCCCCCCCCCAGGAGCCTAACAACAGAACAATGGGAAGGTAACGAGATAGCAGCTCCCTAACACAAGATAACATTTCTCTGCAAGATCTAAGAACAGCATTTAATAGTAAAAACCAAGTCCCACTAAAGCTGGCCATAGACGCAAAGATCTCATTCGTACGATTTTCGGAACATGTCTGGAGAGTCCCGACATTTTTTGTCCGGCGGAGAACGGTCGATCGGACAGGTTAGAAAATTTCTGTCGGCTGTGGGTAATATCTCTGCATGTAATGCCGATCGTACGATTTTCAGTGGGAGACTCACTAGCTTTGTCTATCGTACGATTGCTGTCAGGGGCAGAACATCGGCTGATCTCTTCTTTAGCTACTTTATTTGGTCGGAATGGTAAGACTGATCTGAATGGTTAGTGGCAGGCCGGGAGATGGGAAAGTCCGATCGTACATTGATTCGTACGATCGGATCTTTGCGTCTGTGGCCAGCTTAAGACTGATTAAGCTGGGAAACTGACAAAATGTCTAGCCCCATGTCAGATTTCAAAATTGAATATAAAATAATCTGTTTGCTCTTTTGAGAAATGTATTTCCGTGCAGAATTCTGCTGGAGCAGCACTATTAACTGATGTGTTTTGGAAAAAAACATGTTTTTCCATGACAGTATCCCAGTTTGAAAAATTGTTAAAGTGATTGTGACACCTCTAGTTTTGTGCTTCGATTTCTACTTTGATGGCAATAATAACTATTAATCACAAAATTACCGATGTAAACCAACACATTTGTAAAATATAATGTTTAAAACCCCCCCCCCCCAAAAAAAAACGTTCTCATATGGAGAAGGATACTACTTCCTGTAGGGGGCAGGTACTACTGCTTTCAGCCTTTCTTATGTCACACCCACTCCTGCAAATAATAAAGGCCATGTTAAGTAAGAAGATCACAAATAAGTGAAATAAAAGTGAGGTTCCTTCTTTTTCTTTGCAGCACGGAATGACTCCTCTTATGCATGCAGCCTACAAAGGAAAGGTGGATATGTGCAAACTTTTACTGCAACATGGAGCAGATGTCAACTGTAATGAACACGAGCATGGGTACACAGCATTGATGTTTGCTGGCCTTTCAGGTAAATATTCCCATAAAAATCAAGATCTAAAGATGCTTTTTGTGCTTCACCCATTGCAGTGTCTCACTCTGCTATAAATATCCTATATATTATTCATATAAAGGAATGTTTGTCATGTTAGCAAGTGTGGTTTATTATCTTGTTTCCTTCATTCAAATATAAATAAATATGCATAAGTCATTGATTTTCTTTATCAATGATGATGTGCTCAGAGTGAATAACAGTTTAAATATCCTCCCCCTATTGTGAATTTTGGCTCCCTCATGACGTCATTAGAGCTTTTACAGCTGTTTGTTTCCACAAATAAAGTTCATTAATTTTCAGTGCAAAGTGTCATTCCCATTTTCCACCATCGGGTGTCAGTGTTGTGCTCCAGTGCCAAGTCTTTCGTGTGTGTGTGTATATGCACATACAAGGATACTTTGTTCTTGATTAAAAACAATGTAACAAAAAGATGGAAATATGTTACTAAGAGATATTGGAGAACAATCACACTGTAATCAGATACTTTGTATCAACACTTCCTATGGAGCAAAAAGTACAAATCAATTTATGTAGTTGTTAACTTCAAGGAGCCTCAGGTTAAAAAGCAATTTAACTGCAGTTGCCCATTCAGTCCCCTGGGCATCACACAACCGTGTTTGTGTATCCAAAAGGCTTCTCGCCTCCGTAATCTGTTATCAAGGTCACCACCCCTAGGTGGCTTAGGTACATGATCGATTGGCATACACTTGAATGTAGATGGATCATGCCTCGCTTCATTCCAATGTTTTGCTACAGGTTGTTGTGCTATATGCTGTTTGTTTGCATCAACTTTTCTGTTCATATGGAAAGTTGCCCTAATGCTGGTCCTATGCATGTCGATCCTCTCTTTTAGTTTTGCCACAATAGATTAGGCCACACGTGCATTTGATGACATTTATTACCATTGTGGATGTGCACGTTAACCTGTGTTTGATTTCATATCTTTTGCCTGTCCTCGGATGTCTAAACTCCTTGCCCACTATTAGAAAACTTTTCCATAGACTGAAACAGAACTGTGCACAAACCCTTAAAATGAAAAAAATTTTTTTATTTTAACCCACGTTGCTTTACCTTGAATTGCAAAGCTGCATGATGTATAGTTTAAAAAAATAATGCAAATTCATTTTTTATTCTATAAAATGCTTTGGCAGAAAACAGAACTGTTCTTTATGCCAGTTACCAATTTAACAGCACCAAAGCCAACATAAGCTGCTAAAAGCGAGATGGGGAGCAACACATGCATGAGAAAAGTCCCAACTAAAGGCTGTTTGGTAGCCCATTTGTTTACGGACAGACTACAGGAGGCTCTGTTTGATAGTATGCCTGTTTTTATGCAACTAAAACTTGTCTGCAAGCTTGGAATTCAAAAATAAGTACCTGCTTTGGGGCCACTGAGATACAACATTCAAGTGGTTGGGGATCGCAGCTGTAGAGGTTCAGAACTTTTATAGATAGATGTTTCTCAGCTTTTCTCACAATGTACCAAAACTTTTGTGATGGTTTCTCTTTTGTTAAAAATTATACCTAACTTGGATTATATTGTTATTTATGTGAGATATATAACCCCCTAATCTGCCTGAAACCATGGCCACTTTTAGGTGCTTAGGTAAACCTATACATATTAGGCATAAAACTGTTCAGAGAACTCCAGGGGGTGATTTGTCTTGATACCTAATAGTATGTGGGAAATACAATGCTGCAGGGTGGAAGTTTTGAGGTGATTTTTGGAAATGTCACCAAAATCGGCAAATTTAGGAAAGGTTTGCTTTGGAGTAGACCTGCATACCCAATTTGGATTCAGGGGAACATGTACTTTCTGAAAATATGTTTTTTTTGGGATGAATGTACTTATTATATCTTTGCCCCCCCCCCCCAAATGATGTAAATGTGTTGATTTTGCAGTACCTGAAATGACAGACCATATTGGGGGTCTTCATTGTGGGGCCCCTATATGCCATGTGCGTAGGTAAACTTATACATATTGGCCATAAAACTGTTCAGAGGTTTTGCCTCAGAAACAGCATTTTTGATGTCACCCACAAGTTTTCTATTAGATTCAGGTCCGGGGATTGAGCTGGCCACTCCATACCGTCAACCTTGTTAGCGTGGAACCAAGATGTTGCTCGTTACTGGTGTGTTTGGGTCATTGTCTTGTTGAAACACCAATTTCAAGGGCATTTCTTCTTTGGCATAAGGCAATATGATATTTTGATGTATTAAAACTGATCCATGATCCCTGGTATGCGATAAATAGTCCCAACATCATAGGATGAGAAACATCCCCATATCATGATGCTTGTGGCACCATGCTTCACTGTCTTCAATGTGTACTATGGCTTGGATTCAGTGTTTGGGGCTCGTCTAACAAACTGTTTTTGTTGGATCTAGGGGCCGCAGAAAATCTTGCCTCCATCAGTCCACAAAGTTGAGCCAAAATGTTAGATGAATCTTTGCCATTTTGGCTATTCTTCTATTCATTTGAATGGTAGTTTTCCATTTTCTTCCACGTCTTTCAGGTTTTGGTTGCCATCTTAAAGCACTTGAGATCATTTTAGCTGAGAAGCCTATCATTTTCTGCACTTCTTATATGTTTTCCCCTCTCCAATCAACTTTTTAATCAAAGTATGCGGCTTGTCTGGAAAGACCCATTTTACTCAGAGAGAACTGCACTATAACCAACATGGACAACATTTACTGCCTTCCTTCCTTAAATAAGGGCCAGAATTTACACCTGTTTTTTCACAGACTGAATGAACTCACTAATTGAACTCCACACTGCTATTATGTGGAACAAGCTATTATTATTTTGAACACTGCTATTATTTGGAACAAGCCTCCATTAATTTAATCATTCAGTTACACAGAATTGGCAGCATACATGGGTCTGTTGTTTTTCTATTATTCTACTAAAACTACTAATAGTTATGTACGGACGTATATGTATGCATGTGTTCTAAACGATCCAATCAGTGATGATCAGCTTCTGTGAGCCGCAGTTGGTCTGAAGCAGAAATTCACATGGAAACAAGCGCTCATGCACTGCTAAATCTTTGATTTGCTAAAATAAAAAAACTTTGTAAATCTGAAATGAAACCAGTACTAAAATATTTTTCTTTTCTAACTGAAATACAGGGAAAAAAGAAATTGCTTGGCTGATGCTGGAAGCTGGAGCTGACACAGATGTGGTCAACTCCGTTGGGAGAACAGCTGCACAAATGGCAGCTTTTGTAGGTAAAACCTTTACTGACCGTTCAATTTACAGTCCAATTGTTTTCCTTTGCCACAGGGCATTCTTGTAATCCTACAAAAACAAGTTTGATATCCACTGTTTCTAATTATATTATGATTCACTGGAGGAATTTGCATTTTTTTGTTAGTTGAAGGCATTCATCAATTGCATTATTTGACTTTAAATAGAACACATCTAACGCCCTGCTTTTGCACTTTTTTTATTGTTTATTTTTTATTGTTCTAAAGTATTGTACCCTAGCAGAGGTTTCAGTGTGCACCTAGGGCTGCAAAGAGCACGTTCTCCACTGTGTAGCACACCGTTTTGTTTTACATCTAACCCCTGATCACATGGCATGGGAAATTCTAAAATCATGGCCACAGTGTGAAGCATTATAAGCCTAAGCCAACCATCTTTTATAATCACTTTTATGAACATATATCATTTTACATGCAGAATTAATGCTTGTAAATGAGCCTTACGAACTATGGGAGCAAGCTGGAATGATGCTGGTTGAAATGCCATGGTCCAAAGACCATACAGCCATTTAATTTAGGCTCCTCAGGTTGGATCTCTACTAACCCAAAAAAAAATCTACACCACCCTATATACTGTACTTCAAAGTTGGTATCCAATACAGAGGGAAGCTTTGCCTTAAATCAATTGGGCTCATTTATCAACACTGGGCAAATTTGCCCATGGGCAGTTACCTATAGCAACCAATAAGCGATTAGCTTTTTAAAGCCAGCTGCAAGTAGAAGAATGAATGCAGCAATCTGATTGGTTGCCATGGGTTACTGCCCATGGGCAAATTTGCCCAGCGTTGATAAATGACCCCCAATATCTCTATCTTACCTTTCCTAAAATAATAAGCAATGTGAAGATGCTGCCATTACAGCAGAAGATGCCTGAGTTGGGCCAAGTAGCTTTGACTCCTTAGGCTAGGGTGGTGATCTGTTCCCCCTTGCAGGGCAGATGCAGGTGAAATATAACAGGGTGTTGTGCTTGTGGCTACATGCAAGGGGAGTTTTTATTCAAAAGTAGACCTTCTTTACAGTTGTGCAACATCATTATTTACAATTAATTGGATTTGAACAACAGACCGACTATGAATATTTTCTGGTATTGCGCCCTTTTACCCCAAATTCTTGGGCAGGTGCATTTGTAGCCTGCCTCTAGTTCAGCTAATTTTACAGTTTATTTCAATAGACTCGCCTACATTTATCTTCAATGCCAGCTTTTAAATGAACCCTTTTATGCCTGTAGTACATAGGGGTAGACAGGTGCCTACAGAGACTTATAAATATAAAATGGCCGGAGGAAGTGACAAATGAAGAACTGTGGAAAAACACTAACCAGCTACCAATAGAAATTCAGTTAAGGAAAAAGAAGTGGGGTTGGATAGGCCGCACACTCAGGAAGGGAATCTCTAGGGATCAAGAAGAGGGGGACAGCCTCGAAAAACATGGAGAAGATCAGTAGAAGAAGAAATTAGAATGAGATCAAGAGAATAGCAACAAATAGATCTAAACGGAGAGTCTTCACGGATGCCCTATACTCCACTGGGAGTCAAAGGAATAGATGATGCACAGGGGCAACACAAGCCACACACTGAACTTCTTTTACGCTTACTTGGTTCTCCAAACTATAAACTAGGGATGCATCGAATCCACTTTTTTGGATTCGGCTGAACCCCCGAATCCTTGGCGAAAAATTCGGCCAAATACCAAACCCTAATTTGCATATGCAAATTAGGGGTGGGAAGGGTAAAACATTTTTTACTTCCTTGTTTTGTGATAAAAGTCACGTGATTTTCCCTCCCCTCTCCTAATTTGCATATGCAAATTAGGATTTGGTTCGGCTAGGCAGAAGGATTCGGCCGAATCTGAATCCTGCTTAAAAAGGCCGAATCCTAGCCAAATCCTGAACCGAATCCTGGATTCGGTGCATCCCTACTATAAACTGGGTTGGGATTAATGCTGGGAAAATGAGAACCCTTGAATAGAATCCTTTGTTGCTATCCAAGTATTCTACATAGAAACGTGCATTAAGCCCTTTGTGTCTGTGCTATGCTAATAAGACTCCAAGAAAGGGATTTATTAATACTAATACACATAAATACCATTTATTCTTTAAGCCCAACAATAAAATAACATTTGGCAATGGTTAAATAGTCATTTGGATGTATATAAATGTATATATTTGCCTTTAAATAGACACCAATGGTTTGGGATCACTCGCCTTCTATAATGAAAATTTCCTTCACTGCATAGTTACATTTTTAGAAGACTGTACTGAAAATGTTACAGAAGTTCTTCTGCAGTGTAGAAGTCATGTGGCTGCATTGATAAACATACATCATTGTAACCAACTATATAATAGGCTTTCGATAGACTTTAATTTATCATTTCTTAATGTTTTAGGCCAGCATGACTGTGTCACAGCAATCAACAATTTTTTCCCGAGAGAAAAACTGGATTATTACACCAAACCTCAAGGGTTAAATAAAGAACCTAAATTACCGGCAAAATTAGCTGGACCCTTGTACAAAGTCATCACAACCACAAATTTGCATCCTGTTAAGGTAAGGCCTCCCTCCCAACTCCCAGAATTAATTTACTACTATTGTAATATGACATATTACAATATTGTTATCCTATTTGTTCTTACATAGTGATTATACACTGATTATTTTGGGTATGGTGAACGTGGGATGTTTGGCTTAGAGTATGGCGTTCTGAAGGTAGCAAAGAGAGGAAGTTGAAGGTTAAAACTGGTTATACACATGCTGGTATTGACTTCTGATAAATCTACTCTTGACCAAGTAGAAAACTTATTGGCCCCTCTATATACCTGTCTGATTTGAGTTCAACCAGCTTAAATCCTGTTGGGTAAGGGCCACATGCATCTAATACTTCTTCTGCAAACTTATGTGATCCAATTAGCAGGTCTGCTGGTGCTAGTGTATCTCCCAGCTTTACTGTGGCATGCTAATATTGTCCTAATAATGTATGCAACAGAATAGATCAAAGGAAAAGTAACACAAAAAAATAAGTGTTTTAAAGGAATGACAATATAATGTATTATTGACTTGTACTGGTAAAACTGGTGTATTTGATTCAGAGACATTACTATAGTTTATATAAACAAGCTGCTGTGTAGCCATGGGGGCAGCCATTCAAGAACAGGATACACAGCAGATATCAGATAAGTTCTGAAGAATCCCACTGCATACCACAGAGCTTATGTGTTATCTGCTGTGTATCCTGTGCCTTTTCTCTTTTTTTCTACCTTGAATGGCTGCTGCCTATATAAACTATTATAGTCTTTCTAAAGCAAGCACACCAGTGCAGGGAAACGGTACATTACATTGTCATTCCTTTAAAACGATTTATTTTTTGTGGTGTTATTGTTCCTTTAAGTACACAGAGCTGTACACAGAGCTTCTCAGAGGCTCTCCCCCCACCAACCTTTTCTAAAATCTACCAAATGGTCATGATTATATCCATTCTGAGAGTGTACGGAAACGAGGGTTGACTGTTCATAAGCATATGTATTAATATAAATGGTCTCTACAAACCGCAAGCTATATCCTCCTCCTTTTGACTCATTACACTTTGGGTATTTTGTTCAAAATGTGCCTTCTCTACCTAAGTTTCAAGTCATCTGCAAAAGTGATATGTCATAGGCATGCTTGTATTTCACGTGACTGGCTTACAGCTAAGCTGGCCATAGATGCAAAGATCCGATCGTTCAATCGGACTTCCCCATCTCCCGACCATTGTCAGATCAATAAAGTAGTAAAAGAACAGATCAGTCGATGTTCTGCCCCTGACTGCAATCATACGAAAGTTATGTTTGACACTGAAAATTGTCTGATCGGCAATACATGCAGAGAAATTATCGGCAGCCAACGGAAATCTTTCAACCTGTCCGATCGGCCAAATGACTGATCTCCGTGGGATGAAAAATGTCGGGACTATCCACAACAGAAGCCATAGTGAATCAAAAGTGAATCAAGTCTTGAATTGAGGATTCGTACGATTGGATCTTTGCGTCTATGGGCAGCTTTAGAGTGGACTGGACTAGGAAAAGTTCTGAGAGTTATCTGGGACTTTCATTTTATTAGTGCAGATTCTTCATTTCACCTAAAAGGTTGTCCGTTGTATTTTTAACATTCAGATTGTCTATCTAATAAAAGAGAACCCCCTTTTGATGGAGACAGAAGCTTTAAAGAAGTGTTGCACCGTGTTGGATTTAATCTGTGAAAAATGCATGAAGCAAAAGGACATGAATGAAGTTTTGGCCGTGAAAATGCACTATATCAGTTGCATATTGCAAAAATGCTCTACTTTTCTCCAGGATCAGGAAGACAAACTTGATACATTTATTAAAAAGTAAGTGGTTTGTAATGCTAAATGTGTTGTGTGTGCTTAGAATTAGGGATGCACCGAATCCACTATTTTGGATTTGGCCGAACCCCCAAATCCTTTGCGAAAGATTCAGCTGAATAACGAACAGAATCTGAATCCTAATTTGCATATGCAAATTAGGGTTGGGAAGGGGAATATATTTTTTACTTCCTTGTTTTGTGACAAAAAGTCACGTGATTTCTCTCCCCACACCTAATTTGCATCTGCAAATTAGGATTCGGTTTGGCTGGGCAGAAGGATTCGGCTGAATCCGAATCCTGCTGAAAAAGGCTGAATCCTGGATTCGGTGCATCCCTACTTAGAATCTTATTGCCTTTCAAGTATAAAGGTCACAATTTTAGAACATCTAGATCCATCAAAACAGCTGCTGAAGTGGTGTCTATGGAGCAATACTGGATTTCTTCCAGAATGCTTCTGTTGTGTTACTGCAGGCATGTCCAAAGTCAGGCCCGAGGGCCAATTGTGGCCCATTTTCACATTTACACCAGCCCTCAGCTTCCATCATGAAATTAATAATAATGCGGCCCCCCAGCAATGCAATCAGGAATTGCGTAGCCATAGCAGTAATATTTGAAATGATCTGCCACTTGGTCTATACTGGATGTGTGCTGAAGGTGTTAGTAATAGACACGTACTGGCACGGAGTGACGCGCCGCTATCACATACTTCTTTAAGGCTGAAGGTGTCAACAGACATTCTGACATGCCAATACAGTAAACTAAAGACGTATGTGAGAGTGGCGCATCACTATTTGTCAGCCACCTTCAGCACACAGGCAGCTATATAGACCAAGTGGCACGCGAGTCCTTGTTTAAATGAGTTTGATGTTAATGGTTCAAAGAATGTCAGGCTGAATGGTCGCCCCCACACATTTTCATCTCACCAAATCTGTTGTATACTGCAATAGGTCACATGGACACCTGGAATTGTAGAATGTATTACTCATGGCAGTCTGACCACAGAAGCCAGTGATAGAATAGTGAATCAAGCCTTGAATATATCCTCCATGCAATGCAATGAATGATTGCTGTTATAGTTGTCAGAAGGTGGCATTGAAAGGCTTTAATGGTTCACTTACAATAATCAAAGTAAACTCCAAAAGTGCTACTTTGGTTGTTTAGGAGTCTCAAACACAGCATTTGGCACACACAGCCCTTTTCTAACAGCATAAAAGACTATTCACGATGAGTGCTCATGAATTAAGTACTTGCGTATTATAAGTATCCGCTAATGAAGCCTTTTACATTTTCAAATTAAAGGTGTACATGTTGAATATTATTGCATGCAACAATTAACGCTCTGGCCAATTTCCAGTTTATTAAAAGGCAGAGATCCAGACTGCTTCCCTGTGTTCCAGGAGAAGCTTATCCGAGAATGCATCAGGAAGTTCCCCTACTGTGAAGCAACATTACTGCAGCAGCTTGTCAGAAGCATCGCTCCAGTGGAAATTGTAAGGCATTTTTATGTTACATTTCTGGCTCACAATATTTGCCAATGTGCTGCTTTGCTACTATGTGGGATTAAATGCAAAATAATGTGGTTCTAGTTAGCTCAAGAATTTTTAGTTTGCCACACTAAAAATCTCGTGGGGGTATTCTACCTACCAATAATCGAGATTTTTCAAGCACATTTCACAGAATCACAGAAAGATGGCAGCCGAGTTCAACCCAATATTCATTAAATGGCATGTTCACACCAGAAGCCCTCTATAGAGAAAATGGACCAGTTGAACTATATACCCAATATAAATCCATTAGCATATTGACACTCCTGGGATGGGGGCACCTTGTCACAGAGGGGGTCGTTGACCCCTATAACTTGATTTTTGGCATGGTTTACATCCACAAAATAATTAGCGGCTGCTCCAGAACCTAGTGTGCATGTTCTAGGTCAGGTGATGTCCGCTCTTCCGCTCTTTCCTTCTCATGCAATGTAGCAATCCCATCCTTTTTATTGTGTACTCTGAAATTCTTCATTTACTAGCATGCAGCAAACAGCATCCTCCTGCTTTCATTTACAGTACATTTATTCAGTAATTCTTATATTGTAAAGAACATACTCGGATTCACAGATGTGGAAGCAAATGTTCATGTGTCATGTGACACTGGTACTCCACCATTGCCTTCACTTTCATATAGGGATGCACCGAATCCAGAATTCGGTTCAGGATTAGGCCTTTTTCAGCAGGATTCGGATTAGGCCGAAACCTTCTGCCTGGCCAATCTGAATCCGAAATCATAATTTGCATATGCAAATTAGGGGTGGGGAGGCTGTCTTTTTTTCACAATACAAAGAAAAAAAAACAATACAAAAAAAAAATCACACCCCTAATTTGCATATGCTAATTCGGATTCAGGGGTTCAGCCGAATCCAAAATAGTGAATTCGGTGCATCCCTACTTTCAAAGGAGCTGCACTGAAAACAGAGGTTAAACAAGATATAAAAGTAGGCAATCAAATATTTGTTTTTTATGTTGATGAAAATAAACTTGCATGTCTAGCTGGCCTTTTACTTTTTATATTTAGGTGGTTTTTAGCCTAAAGGTGAACATCCCTTTTTACTCTTTGTTTTGGAGTGGTACAAGTTTCATTCTGTTAACTAACGACCATTAGGGGGTTCAGAAGTTGTAGTCCGTCAGTTAGAGCAGTGCTTGTTCCATGCAGTGGGCTGGTTTATTGACTTGATACTTTATTTTGACTGTGGCACATGTAATAGCCCTTAGTAAAGCTGCAATAGACGCAAAGATCCGATCGTACGAATCAAGGATTCTTAAGATTTTCGGACAGTGTGTGGAGTCCTGACATTTTTCGTCCGGCGGAGATCGGTCATTTGGTTGATCAGCCAGGTTAAAAGATTTCTGTCGGCTACCGGTAATATCTCTGCATATATTGCTTATTGTATGATTTTCAGTGGGAGACTGTCACTAGTTTTGTCAGACATAACTTTCGTAAGATTGCTGTCAGGGGCAGAACGTCGGCTGATCTGTTCTTTTACTACTTAATTTGATCTGAATGGTTAGTGGCAGGTCGGGAGATGGGGAAGTCCGATCGTTTGAGGATTCGAACCTGGCGACCCTTTAAATTTAGTCTGCAGCTTGTTGCCCTGTGTGTGGCATCTTCTCTCAGGGCTGTTAGACAAATATCTTATCAAGTAGGCTTGAAAACACCTTTTGGGCAAAGACCAGTGATCCTCCTCAGTGGGTCTGTATATGCCCATATCCCCTTATCTGTTGACCTTGCCACACAAGCAGATCTATTTGTGTATGCCAGGCTTTAGGGGTTTAGGTTTAGGGTTGCACATAATTTAGATTGAGGAGGTTGTTGACTTTATTTATACTGTGTCATTTTAGGGCTCTGATCCCACTGCATTCTCAATACTTACTCAAGCTATTACTGGACAAGTGGGCTTTATCGATGCAGACTTTTGCACCACGTGTGGAGAGAAGGGAGCCACCAAGAGATGCTCCGTGTGCAAACTGGTAAGCTTAATGCAAATTATCTTTCTTTTTGCATGTTAAAGACTGATGACTGGGAAAATTGCTGTGCTTATGAGTTAGTCATCAGAATGCCAGATGTACTCTGCCCAATGCAGTCAAGCTGAAAAGAGTGGGGTTCTAAAATAGCTTGCTCATAATTTTTAGGCCAACATTACTTACTATAAAATTGCAAGTGCACCTATAAAGAACAAAGTATCCTAGTGTCATCTCCCTGTTTAACATCTATTACTTCTATATCTCTTTTATTGAAGGATCACTGCTATACTTCTCTCATGTACAGGGAGGCACAACATTCACTTGTCCTTGTCCCGCTCACGGGACAAGGACATAAACTTTCTACAACACACTGGGGCTCATTTATATAACACTTTTGCAAATTTGCACCAGGACAGTAACCCATAGCAACCAATCAGTGATTCGATTTTTCCCAGAAACTGCGAGGAAAACAATGAAAGCTAACATCTGATTGGTTGCTGAGGGTAACTGCCCATGTGCAATGGTGTATAATGAAGTACCACCATGAAGTCTTAAATGGGAAACAATGAGCTCTCCAGTATGACTCATTCTGTAGCCAGTGATTTTCATTATGTCACCATAAATGCAACAATAATTTAGTTGCAAAGTGGTTCGCTAGATAAATTTACTGAAAGAGACCAGAACTATGGAGCTCAGAACTGGTTTAAGAAAGCAGTGCAGGAGCTCGAATGGCTTCTAGGCAGCCATAACATTAAGCGACTGAACACCTGTGGGATGAATTGGTAAGTGACTACCTGCTGGTTGGCATGATCACCCCAATATCCTTTCCCAACCTCATTAATACTCTTGTGGCTGAACAGAAGCAAATAGACCAACATTGCACCAAAATTCTGCCTGAAAAGGGTGTTTAGCAGCAAATACTGTTCCATTAATATGAATTCTGTAACACCAGAAAATGAAAGTGTTTCAAAGTAATGAACATATAATGTAGTGTTGTGTTGAAGTGGTAAAACTGGTGTTTTTGCTTCAGAAACTCTTCTATAGATTATATAAAGAAGCTGTTGTGTAGCTATTCAATGCTGAAAAAGGAGAAAAGGCATAGGACACACAGCAGATAAGATATGCTCTGTAGTATACAATGGGATTCTTCAGAACTTATCTTATCTACTGTGTATCTTGTGCTTGAATGGCTACCCCCATGGCTAG
Source organism: Xenopus laevis (assembly GCF_017654675.1). Classification (NCBI taxonomy): domain Eukaryota; kingdom Metazoa; phylum Chordata; class Amphibia; order Anura; family Pipidae; genus Xenopus; species Xenopus laevis. The sequence goes on along the minus strand of NC_054382.1, from coordinate 29,985,298 downwards.
ACAGCAGCTTGTTTATATAAAGTACAGTTGTGTTTCTGAAGCAAACACACCAGTTTTACCAGTGCAGGCCAGCAGTACATTATATTGTCATTCACTTTTTAATTTTTTGATGTTTCTGTCCCTTTAATTTCCTTGTTTATGGAATGAGATGTTGGACAGGAGGGGGTGCTAATACTTTTTGTCATTCAGTGTAAGTTGGATTTTAATTATTTGTAATTTCTCAAAGATGGCTTTATTGCTTTGTGCATTCTGGAGCAGTCCCCCTTGGGAAGTGTAATTAAATGAAAATGCTGTAATTTAGATTGAACTTGTAATTGGTAATATGATAACTATTATCTTCTTTAGGTGATATATTGTGATCAGAACTGCCAGAAACTTCACTGGTTCACACACAAAAAAGTCTGCAAAATGCTGAAGGAGAAGAGAGAGAAGCAAGAACAGGAAGCAGCCAAAGAGAAGAGAAGACAGGAAAAGCTAGCTCAGAAAGGTACCTGTGCTGTAATGTACAAGGGCTCATGCACAGCTGAGTGTGACTTTATCATGTGCAACTACTATTTCTATTGCATATATACATACATATATATACATATATACATATACATATATATATATATATATATATATATATATATATATATATATATATATATATATATATATATATATTATATATAAATTAAACTTATAATTAATTAATAGGAATGAGGTCCCTGTCTTGAAGAGCTTACAGGCTATACAATCTATGATTGTGTTGGCAAAACCTCTTAGGGCAGAGACAAATGCTCAGATTCGGGTGAATTCTAGTTGTAACATTTGGTTATACCCCATGACTGTCTGTACTGGAAATCTCCCCATATCTACTGGACATGTTTTCATTATCTTTGTTTTTTTTTTTAATTGTGATTTGTTAGCAGAGGAAATAAAAATTGATGAACAACTTGCAGAGACGGAAGGAGCATGTAATTCCCAAACAGACGCATCCGGAGAAGCAGAATGTTCAGCCATACAAAGTGCAGCAGAAGGATTGGAGGGAAGCAAATTGGTTTCTCCTTCCTCTGAACACACTGCTGAAACTAATTTTTCTCAGACCACAAATGATACCGAGGCATAAAGGTGTTTCCATCAGCTTACAATCAATTCTGTGAAATGTTCTCTCAAGATCTGGAGGGGCAGAAACTTTAGAAAAATGTACCAGTCCGTAAAGTTTGTGGCATCCGCAAAGGCTTCTGCCGCTATATGTCTTGTGCTTGAGAGATGCATTTTGACTGCTGAGCTTGGTATGGTACTGTGAATACTTATGTGCTTAAATATTTACCATCCACGGAGTTGCAATGACACACACAGAGGTTGTGGTTAAAAAAAAAAAAAATCCCCCAGTCCAAAGATAGATATAAGCTTGTATCAGATATTTTTGGGTTCTCTCACTTAATATGCTTCCTGGTCTATATGAGCTATTGATCAATAGTCTTTGTCACCGCACCTATGTACACCTATTTTATAGGTATTTTTTAGGAAGTGACAGAACTGCTACTAACTGACATTATAAACTAAAAGTGCTATGCCGTGGCCACGTGCCCTTTATTCCCATTACTTCTATACGTTCTCTTGTGCTGCCTACAGAGTAGAGAAGTGAAGCTTTGAAGACTTAAAGGACTACAAAAGGCCAATTCACTTGGAGTGTCAATTTAAGCGCCCCCCCAGCGGATCTCGTTCCTAACCTTCGGCTGGCATTCTTTTTCACTAAAATTGATCACACAAATACTTGCCTTAGTAGACCATGGTCTCCTAAGTCTATACAGTCTATATGGTGCTCTATTGGGTCAAATTGTAGATTAAAGGAATGACTGGCACATCAAGCAGTTCCTTTCAATAAGATTCCCCTGCTATGTTTGTTATATACAATGTTTTGGTTGAATGTCCTTTAAGCAATCTATGTAACTTGTATGTAATGTTATATATAACATATACATATTAACAGAGGGGAATCTCATGCCATTACATTGCCTTGTGCTGGTCATTCATTTATATTACTGAAAAGTGCACCATCTTTAATTTTTCCTTGCATAGACCTGTGCCTGTGCATTACACCAACTTTAGTATAGTGTATATGCACCAGCCCTGAGCTACACAAGGAATCCATGGTTAAATATCTGATTCACAGGTGGGTGCCTAACAAATTAGAAACCGCCATGTATTGGCCTTTTGATGTACTTTCCCTTACTTTTCCAAAACTATAACTGCTTTGCCTGCCTACGGAAACCAAAAAGATAGCTCTGATTTCGCTTTACTATAATCAGGAGTTATATGAAGCTATTCTTTTTTTTTTTTTTCCATTAAATTACAGTGTGCCGCTACCCTTTTAGGAAAATTACTGGGGCATGAGGGACTGGAATGTGAATAAGAATAAAGCATAAAGAAATATAAGTAATAAAATGCAACAGTAACTAAAAAAAATACCTGTTTGTCAAATAGTTTGTCTGTGGGCGTCACTGACCCCACGTAAAAGCACGAAAGAGAGAAAAAGGATGATAATTAATAATAAAAAAAATCTATAATCTATATCAAAGAGTTGCTAAGGATATGATCTTCTGTAGCATACTAAAAGTCCGTGCTTATCTTCTGACCTGCAATTAACCATTCCGAATAATATAAAGTAGTAAAGAGAGCAAATCACATAATGCACATCCCATTAATTAACAGACAGTAATTGTACAAAAGTTATGTCTGACAAATAGTAGTGACAATCTCCCATTGATATCAGAATGGCAATACATGCAGAGATATTATTGTTGGCAAGATCCACAAACGATCCGAAAATCGTACAAACCTTTGTTTCATATGATGTATCTTTGCGTATCTTAAGCAAACCACATATCCTACGCTTGGCTTTCTGACTGTAGATGAACATATAGTAGTAGCACTTGCGAGGGTGTTTACGTTTTCTTACAAATGCAGTATTTCTGCAAAGTTTGCCGAAGTATGAATCTAATATGAACCAGTAAATAGATTTTCTTCTTAAAGGGACAAAGAAAGCCCTATTCACTGGGGGTGCCACATTGTTAGGCACAGCTTCACACTGAAATGTATTGGTTGCAGGAGCAAAGGACTGAAGCTGATTGAGCAATTACAGCAATAACGACTTTCATTGCATATAGGGAAACCTCCAAATCTTTCCTTTTTAGAGAGGCAGGAATGGGATATTGTTTTTATTTGAACATTTATAAGGTCGCCCCAAAATTATTTTGTTGGCCATAGTCCAGAAGGCAGTAGTGTAACTCCTATTTTTAAAAGGGTTTTGTTCCAACTAGGGATGCACCGAATCCAGGATTTGGTTTTGTAACAAAACAAGGAAGTAAATGTTTTCCCCTTCCAACCCCTAATTTGCATATGCAAATTAAAATTTGGTTCGGTATTCGGCCAAATCTTTCAAGAAGGATTCGGGGGTTACGGCCGAATCCAAAATAGTGGATTCGGTGCATCCCTAGTTCCAACCTGTACATAATAGGACCCATTTGTCATACTGTGTAAAACGATTAACACCTGAAACACGGTGTAAAAAGTTGTGTTAAACAAATGGCAAATATATTTAGGTTTGTCATTTTTTACACCTCCCAACTGCCACATTTGATGTCATTATTTGACACCGCTTCAGACCCTCATGTAAGTGTCCAGTAAGAACTGGTGGAGGCTGCTTTGTAAAAAAAAAAAAAAATCAGTTGGTGTTTGACAAGAGATAGTTGGTTCATTTATAGGGTTGCAATCTTTTCTGGGGCCAGAAAACGGGGGGGGGGGGGGCAGGGGTGGTTACATCAGGGGCGGTGACGTTGAGATCAGTGATTGGCTGATCGGCATGTCATTATTTTCAATGTCCTGTCCAGATTTCCAAATTAGGAAGGTTTCACCTGGACAACCCTTCCAAATACCGGGCTGTCCTGGTGAAATCCCGACAGGTGACAATCCTATTCATTTATAATAATGTTGCACCCATGAAATGGCTTTTTTGAACACTGACAATAGTCAAGCAATACAGCTTTGTTTTTCAATATTCATTTTAATTATTAGTAATTCACAGTGTAAATTACTCTCACCTGTTCTAGATCATTTGTAGGTAGATTTAATAAGTTTAGTACAGGTATGGGACCTGTTATCCAGCATGCTCAGGACCTGGGGTTTACCAGATAATGGATCTTTGTGATTTGGATCTTTGTACCTTAAGTCTACTAGAAAATCATGTAAATGTTAAACCCAATAAGATTGTTTTTCTTCCAATAAGGATTAGTTATATCATAGTTTGGATCAAGTGCAAGGTACTGTTTAATTATTACAGAGAAAAAGGAAATATCTTTTTAAACATATGTATTATTTGGATAAAATGGAGTCTATGGGAGACAGCCTTTCCATAATTAGGAGCTTTCTGGATAATGGGTTTCCTGATAACAGATCCCATACCTGTATAAGAAGTTCTTTTGGTTGGTAATGTAACAGATCAGAGGTAGGATTTCTGTGAACCATAGAGTGCAGAGAGAATAGAGCATACTGAAGCATGGTTAGTAGCGTTAACTGAGAGTGAGTTTAGCTCGGCATATTTGCACCTGGGCAGTTAACGTGATCATACACAGGGAGATCCGCTCGTTTGGCAATGTCACCTTGAGGTGGGCGATATCCGGGTGATCCAATCGTGGGCCCCAGGGTCTGACGATCGTATCAGAATGGAGGCTATACGGGTGGTCGGATCGCAGGACCGCATCAATGAACCGATGCGGCTGTGATCCGACAAGATTTTTTTACCCTGCCCGATCGGTATCTGGCCGACTTTTGGCCAGACATCATCCGATCAGGGTCGCCCGTCAGCTGGCTCGTGTATGGGGGCATTTAGCCTTAGCAGCCAATCAGATTGTTGCTTTCCTTGTTCTCCCTGCAGCTTGCTCAAAAAAAGATAACCGATGATTGTTTCTATGGGTTACTGCCCAGGTGAGAATTAGGGCAGTATTGAGGAATGAGCTATGCAGATAAAATGTGATATCAAATAGACAGAAGACATGAGAAAAGGGCCTGTCAGAACTTTCTAGTATTTTTGTTGATGCTCTCAACATGAACATCCAGTAAAAAAAAAAGAGAACTGTTCTTTTAGAGGGGACCGAAAGGCAAACGTTAGCCAGGGTCCCTTGCAGACCCCAGCCACAAAAGTTTATATTTTGTAATGTTCTCACCGGTTTCATGAATACTTACTGATCAGGGATTGCTTTAATCCTCAGAGGCGACATACATATGGACTAAGGGTAATGTCGCATGAGGCTGTGCATCAACTTCTCTCTGCCTGTATTTCCTCTGCAGACTAAGAAACACCTAGATAGATGCTCTATCATCCACTGTGTCTCTGCAGTGAGCTGGGGGTGGACACATGAAGCTGACCTGCCTTGTAGGTGGAGAGCAATAAGTAAACCTCTGCACCACAGGTTAGCATTAAGCTTTATTCAAGCTAGGAGATGGGGGGTTGTACTGGGTTCATTCTCTGTCTTGTAAAAATCTGCTAAATATTAATATGAAAAAAGTGTCCTAATCAGTTGCACCTTTTCTTTTTTTTCTGTTAAATTTGCCATGTGAAACACTTCTTAGACTCTCTTCTCTGTACACATTTACCTCTTGTATCTGCTGTATTGAACTGTAAATGTCACCCGGTGTCAGATTTGGCATTTATATTCTGGACTATCTGCAAAGTGGCACCAAATACAAATGTAATGATGGGCCAGTGATAGAACTTATATTGTCTTTGATTCAAGTCACTCTTTTGTTCTTGTTATTTGTAAGCAATGTGTTTGATGCATGTAAAATAATATTTCAATACATTTTTTAACATGCCCCTTCTGGTTTTCTTTTAATTTTCTTCATTCTGCTTTAATAGCTTTGGGATTAGCACCTTGCAGTACAGGTATGGGATCCGTTATCCAGAAACCTATTATCCAGAAAGCTCGGAATTACGGAAAGGCCATCTCCCATAGACTTTATTCTAATCAAATAAACTAAAGTTTAAAAATGTGTTTCCTTTTCCTCTGTAATAATAAAATAGATCCTTGTATTTGATCCAAACCAAGATATAATTAATCGTTATTGGAAGCAAAACCAGCCTATTGGGTTTATTTAATGTTTACATGATTTTCTAGTAGACTTAAAGTATGAAGATCCAAATGACAGACCTGTTATCCGGAAAGCCCCAGGTCCCAAGCATTCTGGATAACACGTCCCATACCTGTATTATTAAAGGGATCCTGTCATCAGAAAACATGTTTTTTTCAAAACGCATCAGTTAATAGTGCTAATCCAGCAGACTTCTGCACTGAAATCCATTTCTCAAAAGAGCAAACAGATTTTTTTATATTCAATTTTGAAATCTGACATGGGGCTAGACCTTTTGCCAATTTCCCAGCAGCTGCCCCTGGTCATGTGACTTGTGCCTGCACTTTAGGAGAGAAATTCTTTCTGGCAGGTTGCTGTTTTTCCTTCTCAATGTAACTGAATGTGTCTCAGTGGGACATGGGTTTTTACTATTGAGTGTTGTTCTCAGATCTACCAGGCAGCTGTTATCTTGTGTTAGGGAGCTGCTATCTGGTTACCTTCCCATTGTTCTTTTGTTTGGCTGCTGGGGGGGGGAAAGGGAGGGGGTCATATCACTCCAACTTGCAGTACAGTAGTAAAGAGTGATTGAAGTTTATCAGAGCACAAGTCACATGACTTGGGGCAGCTGGAAAATTGACAATATGTCTATCCCCATGTCAGATTTCAAAATTGAATATAAAAAAATCTGTTTGCTCTTTTGAGAAATGGATTTCAGTGCAGAATTCTGCTGGAGCAGCACTATTAACTGATTCATTTTGAAAAAAAATGTTTTCCCCATGACAGTATCCCTTTAAATATCCTGTCCTATGGGAGAGTACAGATCTGAAGGTTGAATGGGACCAGTAAATTCCTAGCCAGATCATTGCCACTCATTGCCCCTACCAAACTGGCATTTTGTTAAGGAAAAGGTTCGAAAAAGTTTTTGTGACTGCCTGCTACGCAAGCTGAACATCTGGGTCATGTTATTTAGATATTATTGTATATAGTGGGGCCCAAATGGCACAGGAGATTGTGATCTAACAATAGATCTCCTGTTAGCTTGCTGGCCTATAGATCAGAACTGTCTACAAACACTGAACACATAACAGTCCTGAGGGTTTCCCATTTTCGAGGAATGGATGGATTTCATTTAAATGCAGCATTGTGTATTTTCTTTATGCTGAATTATTTCAATGTGATTTGGTGATCTCAGGCACCCCTCTGTGTATGTTCATAATTTCTTTCTTTGGATAAAATGAATTCCTAACCTTGAGCTCACTTTCATGAACTGCAACCTCTCAAGAGTAAATAAGGGTGCCATCTGCTGGACTGATAAGATAAAAACAAAGTTTACATTTTTTCCTTGATTGGGTCAAATTAAAATATTAAGTCTGATGTACAATTACATATACTTGACCTTGATTTCTTTCCCGTGGATCTATTATAATTGTTACCCACTCTGCATAGTTAAGTATTTTATCTTTTTCAAGCCATCAAGTTTTTTTTTTTAATATGTAAGATGGGCACCCGGCCTGGCCACAAGGTGGACCTCACTGGTTGAGGGGGGGGGGGTTATTGCCTAACATGTTGGCACCCCTAATGTATAAGCCTTTGATGTGAACGTCCTTTCAATCTACATTTATACGTAACACAAGCTAACTGTAAGGAGTTTATTTACCTCCCTCTTTTCCTCAGCATAACACCCGGTACCTTGGGGTAAGTGAGAATAAGGCAAATCAACGGAAATAATGCTAAAAATATCTTAATATCTGCATGTCATTTTGGATTTTTCTTTGTAAAACATTGTTTTGAGAAAATTTTACATTTGCACAATTATTATTCAATTCCCAGACTCACAATTTAAGTTCCCCACAGACAAAAGGAATTATTATTATTATTATTATTACTGCTGCTGCTGGGGAGCCCTCACCTGTTGTGTGTGTAAAACTGAAAAATGAAGCCTTCCCAGGTCTGGACTGGGAATCAAAATAGGCCCTGGCATTTCAGGTACACTTGAGGCCCAAACAGCCCACACTTGAGGCCCAAACAGCCCACACTTGAGGCCCAAACAGCCCACACTTGAGGCCCAAACAGCCCACACTTGAGGCCCAAACAGCCCACACTTGAGGCCCAAGCAGCTCACACCAGCCCACAAATAGTGTCTGTAAGATAAAGCCTTACGCATTTCGTGTCATCCAGGGACCCTTAATCATATTAAGTGTCCCTGGATGACACGAAATTCGTAAGGCTTTATCTTTCTAAACATAATGTAAAATAAAGAAACATTTTATTTTTATACTCAAATTTTGGCTCTTGGATTCTACTATTTGTTTGATGGATTTTCCGGAGTCATTGAATTGCCGTGGGTGAATTTTCAGTTATGCAGAGCTGTCAACCTCCAGGATACTTAGGTCAGGGGACTTGCCACCACAATGTTTCTGGGATTGCGTCATGCGCATAACCTCTCTTGAAGCCACAGAAACCAGGCTGCACATGCGCACTTCGCTCTGCTGACACCACTGAAATGTTCTGCGCATGTGTACACTGGATTTTTGCCTGTAAATGTATGTATATTTTTAATTGCATCCTTGAGGGCAAAGCACCGTGCAGCAAAACAATACATTTTTAGTAGCAAACAAGGGGGTCACTGCATTGATAGGTAACAAGTGCATTATTAAAAATACAATTCACATAAATATAAAATATAATTACAATACAGAAGTGCTCAGTGTCAAGGAAACAAAAGGCTAGAGGACCCTACCCTGTAGGGCTTACAGTCTACATGGGAGGGTAACAGACAGACACAGTTCGGAGGGGTATTATTGTTACACTGTTATATAAGTGCCAGTTCCCGTTTCAGGTGTCATCTAGGTGCTTCCAGATAGGCCCAGACTGGCAATCTGTGGGTTCTGGCAAATGCCAGAGGAGCTGCTATAAGGTTCCATTGAAAGTCAGTATTTAGTGGGCTGGTGAGGGCTGTTTGGGCATTTATGTGGGCTTTTTGGGCCTCTGTGTACATGAAATGCCAGGGCCTATTTTAATTCTCAGTCCAGACCTGCTTCCAGAGGTAGTCTTCGAGTTTGATTTTAAAAACACTGAAGTTGGATTCTCTCCTGAGAGATTCAGGAATGGCATTCCATATATAAGGAGTCGCAAGAGAGAAATCAATGGAAAACGGCAGAAATCATCAGGGAACAGGTGAATGCTTAAGAGTGATGGGAGACCAGGGGACAGAGTGGAAAATCTGGTAACTCCAAACAAAAATTGGGGGGGGGGGGGGGGTGACAATGTTGCTTATGCTTTATGTCTTCTTTAAAGGGAATGCAAGGTAATCTGCTTAAGATTCAAATTTTCATGTTCCCAGTATTGCGGGTTTTTTTAAATTTATGATTTAATCAATTCTAATCGAGATTTAACATACTAAAATGTACTTTTCGGGGCCTATTTACTTAGCTCGAGTGAAGGAATAGAGGAAAAAAACTTCAAATTTCGAATGGTTTACCTTAAGTAAATTTGCCCCTTCATCTCTCCAACTGAGATACTGTAAAAATGACTGAAAAGTGGACATTTCAATATTATGATATACTGTACATAATCTGTTCTTTTAAAGGGGTTACTCGCCTTCAAATTAACGTTGGAGAATTATTCATTAAAGTCCGATTTTTTTTTTTCTGGTCGGACTTTTAAAGGGGGAAAAACAATTTATTCGTCATAAAAAAAAACTCCAATGGTGTTAAAAGTCCAAATAAAAAAAGTACTCCAACTCAGATCGTCAGAGTTCGCGTAGAAGTTAATGACAGATGTCCCATTGACATTTTGACAATATTCTGATCTGCGCTGGCTTTTTTTCAATAATCCAAAGATTTCATGGTTTCAGGCAGGAGTTTTCGGGCGACAAATCTGAAAAAAATCTTATGATTCAGATTTTTTTCACAATTTTATTAAGTCTTTTCCCGCACAAGATGTTTTGTGAAAATGTAATGATAAATAGGGAGGGGAAGTCAGTGCGGATTTGGTTGGAGTCGTTTTCAGAAAATAGTGAGAACTTTTTGGATTTTGATAAACTCTCTAAATGTGTAGCCTCACAGACAATTTGTTTTTAGATGGGGGGTCACTGACCTCCATCTTGAAAGCTTTCCGAAGAAGAAGCCAAATAATTAAAAAACTATAAAGAAGGCATAATTAAGGCCAGTTCAAAAATTGCTTAGAATTAGCCATTCTAGAACACACTGAAAGTTAACTTGAAGGTGAACCACCCCTTGAAATGAAATCTTGGCTTTCATGAAATCCACCATGAATGTTTGAGTGTGATTACTTCGAGCTCAATCAAGATGAAGCCATTTGAGATATTTCTTAAAATGCATTTGTCCATTAATTAGCAATAAGCACAGCAGAGCCGATTCGCGATTGTGAGACAATTTAATATGACTAGGTTATTTCTGATAAATTTGGACTTGGACTTGGTTAATGGAAGAGAGAGCTGCGTGGACAGAGAACAAAGCATGAAGCTCTCTCTAAAGCTAAAAGAACTGTTTATTCAGAGAACTGGCTGGGATTCTTTTTGATTTAGAAAAGATTAGCACAATGATTGTACAGAGGAAGCAAGGAGGTAATTTGAGATTTAGAAGTATTTTCTACACTTTTATAAACCTTTTGTTTACATTTTTTCAGAGTGTTTGACGCAAGTGCAAGGACTATGAAGTGTGTGTAACTTGTATATATGGGCAGCATGAGATAATGTGTTTACATAGCAAATCTCTCGGCAAATCAAAATGATTTAATAATGGCAGATGTGCTCAGTACATTTATTGAGTTTTTGCAACACACATCATTATTTCATCATTGTATTGAGTGGCCAATTGTTTAACCATTCCCTAGACTTGCATTTTCATTATTATTTCACAGTGATAAAGCTCCAGTTTTGTTTGGCCTCTCTTATTGCTTTTTAAATAAGGTACATCACTTCTATATACAGTTATATGAAAAAGTTTGGGAACCCTTTTCAGTCTGCATTATAATTTACTCCACTTTCAACAAAAAAGATAGCAGTGGTATGTCTTATTTCCCAGGAACATCTGAGTACTGGGGTTTTTTTTTTGTGAACAAAGAATTTTAATGAAGCAGTATTCAGTTGTATGAAATTAAATCAAATGTGAAAAACTAGCTGTGCAAAAATGTGGCTACCCTTGTAATTTTGCTAATTGGAATGCATGTAACTGCTCAATACTGATTACTGGCAACACCAAATTGGATTAGCTTGTTAAACCTTGACCTTCATACGCAGGTGTGTCCAATCATGAGAAAAGGTATTTAAAGTGGCCTTCATTTTCCAAAGTCACCGAAGTTTCCTTGTGAGGCAACTTCGGGCGACTCCGGAAAATGAATCGCAGAGTATGCCTTCCCCCAGGCGATTTTCATTTTAGCCGGCGGAGGGCGACTAATCTCCCCGAATCTGCTTGTGTGGCCTGACCCTTAGGGGAAGGCTACAAAAAGCTATCTCAGAGGAACTGTCCGTTTCAACTGTAAGGAATGTAATCAGGAAATGGAAGGGCACAGTTGCTGTAAAACCCAGGTCTGGCAGGCCAAGAAAAATACAGGAGTGGCATATGTGGAGGATTGTAAGAATGGTTACAGACAACCCAAAGATCACCTCCAAAGAAGAACATCTTGCTGCAGATGGTGTATCTGTACATCATTCTACAATTCAGTGCTATTTGCACAAAACATCTGTATGGCAGGGTGATGAGAAAGAAGCCCTTTCTGCACTCTCGCTTATTGTATGCAAAAGCTCATTTAGACCAGCCACAGTAATTTTGGATCAAAGTGCTTTGGACTGATGAGACAAAAATGGAGTTATTTGATCATAACAAAAAGCGATTTGCATGGCAGAAGAACAACACCACATTCCAACAAAAAACACCTGCTACCTACTGTCAAATTTGGTGGAGGTTCCATCATGCTGTGGGGCTGTGTGGCTAGTTCAGGGACTGGGCCCTTGTTAAAGTCAAAGGTCTGACGAATTCAACCCAATATCAACAAATTCTTCAGGATAATGTTGAAGCATCAGTCACAAATTTGAAGTTAGACAGGGGTTGGAGATTCCAACTAGACAATGATCCTAAACACACTTCAAAATCTACAAAGGCATTTATGCAGAGGGAGAAGTACAATATCCTGGAATGGCCGTCACACTCCCCCAACTTGAATATCATCGAAAATCTATGGGATGATTTGAAGCAGGCTGTCCATGCTCAGCAGCCAACAAATTTAACTGAACTTTAGAGATTTTGTATGGACGAATGGTCAAAAATACTGCCATCCAGAATTCAGACACTCATCAAAGGCTATAAGAGGCGTCTAGAGGCTGTTACATTTGCAAAAGGAGGCTCAACTAAGTATTGATGTAATATCTCTGTTGGGGTGCCCAAATTTATGCACCTGTCTAATTTTGTTATGATGCATATTGCATATTTTCTGTTAATCCAATAAACTTTGTCACTGCTGAAATACTACTGTTTCCATAGGGCATGTTATATATTAAAAGGAAGTTGCTAGTTTGAAAGCTCCGCCAATGATGAACAAAACTCCAAAGAATTAAGAGGAGTTCCCATTTCCTTTTTGGGTATAAATAAAGGCTTTCTACATTCTTCACTACCCCATACTTAGTAGAACAAGCTGAGCAAGTAATCTACTGATGAGTCTTTGTAAGTGTATGCAGCTTTTTTTTCATTAAATAGTTTTTTTTGGGTGGGAAGATATTTGTACCCTCTCCCCCTGTAAATAAAAATAACTTGTTTTCCTTGCCAATACATACTACTTGATGTTGGTACTGTTATGCTGAATAAGGACCCCTTTGTCACAGAATAGTGGCTCACAGATGGTACCCCTTAATTATCTGTCTTACGTGTTAGAGGTCCCTCTGTCAGTAATCTTTACCCCTTTTTTCTCAGTTAAAGAATGTGGGAGGCAGTGCTCACTTCCCATATAAATCCCCTGGCTATTAAGGTAAAATGAAAATAAATGATGTTACCTCTGGGTATGCAGTAAACAAAACAATCTTTTTAAAGGAGAAGGAAAGTTATAATCACTGTGTGTGTGTGGGTGGGTGGGGGGGGGGGGGTTAGGCACTCCATGGTTATTACCTGATAGCCCAGCTAATGTTCCTGTTGGCAGAAAACTGCACCGGCTTAGAATATATCTATGCAAGCACCACAGAGCAGGTACACAGATGTAGCAGAGTCTGCTTTGCATGTGCTAGTCCAGGGCAACAGAAGGAGGGGAAAAATAGTGTTGTGCTCATACATAAGTACCCTAGGCCACCAGCCTGGGGTAATCAGGTAAGCTAATATAATAACTTGGGGAGGGGAGTGCTTAACATTTGGTACACCTCCGGAAAATTTTGGACACTGCACCCAGGCATTTCTGTACTTAGTGACGAGAGTGCCGACTCCTTCACAGTCTAATATATATATGTCTAATATATATATATATATATATATATATATATATATATATATATATATATATATATATATTGAAGACTTCATAAGCCCTCACTTATTGGCATGTACTGCAAATCTGGCATATGAAGGCTAGATATATAGAATAATTACATACCTGAGCTTTGTACTGATTTCTGAAGAGACAATTTAGATGCACTTTCTGCAGCAAGTACAGAGTCTGTTCTTCCAATCCTAATTACTGTATAACTGCTGTTCTTTCTGGATTAAACATTTTAAATCCTTTTGTACAATTTCTACAAGAAAAAAAAAAAGTTTATCTGGGACTGGAAGCAATACTGTGAAGTGTTAAGCTACTTTAGGTTTTATAACAACATGGTTATGCTAAGGAAATTCACTGCAGGGAACCAAGCTGAACTGGCCAACTATTTCTTCACGGAGAAATCCTGGCTGGAATTGAATCTAGTAGTTAGCAATGCTACCCTCTGTGACAACATGCTGCTGTGACATTTTAATACAAAACACTAACATTCACAATTGGCCTTTTAATGTAAGATAACAATGTGAAATACATGTAATATTTTAGTGAGTGAACTATAAAGTCTTTTGGGATAAGTATGTATAAAAATTAAAACTAGGTGAATAGGCTGTGCAAAAAAAAAAAAAAAAAATTCAATATAGTTAACCAAAAATGTAAAGTATAAAGGCTGGAGTGACTGGATGTCTAACATAATAGCCAGAACACTACTTCCTGCTTTGCAGCTCTCTTGGTTTCCACTGATTGGTTACCAGGCACTAACCAATCAGTGACTTGAGGGGGGGCATATGGGTCATAACTGTTTGCTTTTGAATCTGAGCTGAATGCTGGGGATCAATTGCAAACTCACTGAACAGTTATGTCCCATGTGGCTCCCCTTCAAGTCACTAACTAAGAGTTAGAGAACTGAAAAGCAGGAAGTAGTGTTCTGTTCTGTTAGACATCCTCTCACTTTATAGATTACATTTTTGGCTAACTAACTATATTAAAAAACATTATTTACTTTGCACAGCCTATCTTTTTACCCGGTTTTTATTTTTACATTGAACTGTTCCTTTAAAGGACATGTAAACTGTATATATCACTTGGGGGTGCCAAAACATTAGGTACCCCCCCAATGAAATCAATTTGGGCTAGTGCTCTTGTTTGGATAAAACTGCACCCTCTTGAAGAAAAACTGTCTAAGCACTGCTCCAACATTTCACTTAAAGGAATTGTTCAGTGTAAAAATAAAAACTGAATGGATAGACTGTGCAAAATAAAAAATGTTTCTAATATAGTTAGGAAAAATGTAATGGATAAAGGCTGGAGTGACTGGATGTCTAACATAATATCCAGAACACAGGAAGCAGGAAGTAGTGTTCTGGCTATTATGTTAGCCATCCATTCATTCCAGCCTTTATACATTAAATTTTTGGCTAACTAACTATATTAGAAACATTTTTTTTATTTTGCACAGCCTATCTATTTACCCAATTTTTATTCCATCATAGGCCTGTTTCCTCCAACCCCCCAAATGTACTATATATGGTGAGCCCTCCATTTATCTGCTTCTCACTAGATATCTCTATTTCGCTCACAGCCACTGCCTGGTCACAGCACAAACTGCCGTTGAACTTTTCTCTAACTCTTTATCTGTGGAATTTCATCCTTTAAATTTGAAGTTATTGTGGAGGTTGCTTATGGAGGAATTAAAGTGTGGGCAAAGTTAAGTTAAGGAACTTTATAGTTTCTCAAGAACAAAAAAGGCAAATGTCTCTAAATGGTACAGTACAAGCCCTGATCTCAATCAAACAGATTCTGTGGCACTGCTTAAAAACTGATCTGCACAACTATCTCCTGAATGTTGTCAGCCCTCCTCTGTTTTAAGGAAGCTTTCTGTACTTACAGTATATAACTGGCTTATAACTGTTTTTTTAAATAATGGAATTATTAAAAAAAGTAAAATATATATATCGGTATATAAGCTTATTGTATAAAACCATGAACAAAATAGAATAATATCTAAAATATTATGTATTGTGGTAATATACTGATACTGAGGATTGCAAATGGAAACTGTTGGGTTGCTCTTTCTGTGCATATTACTGTTGTCTGCACATTATTCATTTGGAATTTCACCTTTGTTTTGCTGTGATAAATGTGTATATTGGTTTTTCCCCTGGGCCTGAACCTTAAAAATGTATTTCCCCATCATAGGTTTTTTTTGTGCAGTTAAAGATGATAATACAGTCTGACTTGGCTTTGATAGAGTAAGGGGCATGATCAGGGGCATGGACATGAAGTGGATTTCACTGGGTGGTGGCAAAAGATTAAAGGAGAACTAAACCCTAAAAATGAATAAGTGCCATATTGTATATACTGAACTTATTGCACCAGCCTAAAGTTTCAGCTTGTCAATAGCAGCAATGATCCAGGACTGCAAACTTGTCACAGGGGGTCACCATTTTGGAAAGTGTCTGTGACACTCACATGCTCAGTGGGCTCTGTGCAGCTGTTGAGAAGCTAAGCTTACGGGTCGTCGCAAATTATCAAGTAGAAAATGAAGAATTCTGATGGTGATTGCACTGGTTTCTGTGCTGCCATGTAGTAATTATCTGTATTAATTACTAATCAGCCTTATATTGTGACATTTATATTCTATGTGTGCTGTATATTTTGAGTCGGTCCCTAAGTTCAGTAAGTGACAGCAGCACAGAGCGAAGATGTGGAGCTACTGGGGCATCTTTGGAGACACAGATCTTCCCTGATAAATAGCAGTGGTTGCCTTAGGCTGGTACAGAAGCCCAAAACATAATGTACAACATTTCTAGCCTAGTTGTCCTTTAAGCATCCCCTATTGAAATAGATTGCTAAGTTTTTCCTCGGATCGGTGCATTGGCCTGTGGAAAACTCTCCTGCACCATCATTCCTACCCTTAAATATTCAGCCATTCGACTAGAGGAGATCATGTATGTGCAGAGGAGTAAAACTGATGTGGATTTTACTTTGGCATGTTTCATTCAGTACTGTTTTCGAGTTCAGAATTGAGAATATTTATACATATTTTGGTCACTGGAAAATTCTCCCTGGTGGTATTGTTTGCTTGATGAGACAGATGTAAATATCATGCCACACAAGTTTAAACAACACAAACCAGAACAGGCAGACAGAGCATATAATTTTGGGATTCTAATTTTACTAATCAGTCTTAATTTGTAGCTGTTCTGTATCACATATTTCAGAATACAGAAATAAAGGCAATAAAAGAGAAATCTGGTTTTGGTTTGGGAAGCACATAAGTTCTTCGTATTGCATGGAACAAGCAATTTAAGTTGAACTAGCTTTTTTTATTTCAACAAATTTTGTGATTCACTTACTCTGTCGGTCAAGGCGTTGGGCAGAAGGAATGCAATGGATTATGTACGGGCATTAACTTGACTCTTGAGCCAGTGGGTTATTAATTAAGCCAGCATGAAAATTAGATATTTGATATAAAGTGGCTGAACGAAATTACAGATATTAGGGATTTAGGGAAGGACTACAAGGACGTTTTCGGCGGCGATCCGACGCGCTGCGAGAAAACGCCAGCATCAAATCACATGCAACAGAAATAAGGTAAGTGAATGCATTGTCGGGTGAAGTCGCATCATTGATCCGACACGACTGTCGGATGCAGACGCTGCATGCTGCGTCTGCATCCAACAGTCATGTCCTGTCAGATTAACGATGCAACTTCATCCGACATTTCTATCTCTTACCTTATTTCTGACGCATGTGATTTGACACCGGAGTTTTGTCGCAGCGTGTCGTATCGCGGCAAAAGCATTTGTGTAGTCCTACCCTTAGACACAGTGGGGCTCATTTATAAACCGTGGGCAAATTTGCACCTGGGCAGTAACCTATGGCAACTAATCAGAAGATTGCTTTCACTGTTCAACCTGCAGCTGAATAAAAAAAACGAATCACTGGTCACTTGCCGCAAAGCAACATTTAACTCCCAAAATGTAAATTTTATCTTATTGTGCTCTGCTCGAGATACAGAGTTCCATGAGCATAAACAGGTAATGGAAGTCCTTGGTTGCTTTTAATATCCTCATATTTTCCAACAAGGGATACTTTATTATAATACACAAGTTTTAGTGATTCATGTGCCAAATATGATATCACTAAGCTCCGTTTTTAACTGATGACATCACTATTGTGTTATATTACTACAACTTCTACAAGCTGCTTTATAAGGATAGTAAATCTTAAATGGGCTACATTAAAGATTAGTCATCCCCAGGGGAGTAACTATAAAGGAAGCAGAGGCCCAGGAGGTATAGGGGCCCCATGAGGCCCTAATTTATATACAATTTCTATATATATTGGTAGCACAAATCAATTTGTATACATTTTGGGGGCCTGAAATATTTGTTGTTGGGCCCAGTACCATCGAGTTACGCCACTGGTCATCCCTTTCAGATTTATTGCAGTCGCCTGCAGGTTAGCAAGTCAGTTATTGTTCAGCAGCAGTGTATGTAATGAGGTTAAATGTTTCAGAGAGCCTGGGAAGTATTAAAGCAAAAATTAAATAAATAATAAATAAAATTAAATAAATAAAAAAAATTATGTAAAAACAGTTGTAAAAAACAGTGAATAAAGTACCCCCTCTTGTAAAATATAAGGATATTATAAGTTACTGAGGAGTTTCATGACCATATAAAAACACAAGGCCGAGTGTTTTTATACAAGTCATGGAACTCCGAGGTAACTTCTAATATCCTCATATTTTGCAACTGGGGGTACTTTATTTATTATATTACACAAGTTTTAGTGAGTCATGTGACAGAAATGACATCAGAACTCATCGTTTATAACTGATGACATCAGAACTCACCGTTTATAAGGATATAATTTAGAAGATATTCATGGCTTTTGTGTTTTATATATTAAATAGCCATTGGTGCATTATTCTGCTTTAGTTTTCTGGTTTTGGGGTCTGGTGATAATAAAGAGCAGAAGGAGTGAGAAGGAATGAGGGTTTCAGGCCCAGACCCTGTTGTGATAGAGGCCACTACTATTATGAGTTCTCAAAAATACAACTGTACCCCACTATAAAGTAGAGCAGTGACACTAGGGATGGGCGAATTTGACCCATTTCATTTGGCAAAAAATTTGCCACCGGCGAAATGTCGCCACACCCATTAAAGTATTTTTGACGCACGTTGTTTTTTTTTTTTTAAGCACGACACCATACAAGTCTATGGGCTGCGAAAAAATTCGCCCATCCCTAATTGACACCTTACCCCTTTAACTCAATGTCTACTGCACTTATCAGTACAGTCCAGATCCTTAAGGCATTTTGAAGCCTCAACTTCTATAAAGGAAATTGCCCATTAACACAAGCATGAACAGTTCAATGTTTTACCTTATTATGATTGAGCCATGGGAACTTAAGCACCTGAAACCTAGATAAATCTGTTCTCTCCTTTAACCCTCTGCGAAAAGAAGAAACATGCATATAAATGTTTGTTCTATTTTCTTGCCAGCAGAGTGTGCTTATCTCACTTCAAATATATATTTTTTTAAATGCCCTCCCAGGTTATAAAATCACTAATGCAGTTTTAGGTTTATGGCACACGTCTCATGTTTTCAAGCCTCTAACTATCCCCTCTTTCTCAGCTCTGCCTTTGGATTCAACCACAAGAGTCTAGTGGTGGGCTAAGGTTAGGCCTGGATTTGTATTGTAGGCCAAGGCAAATCCACCCCCCCCATCCCCACGGATATGCACTAGGGACTTGACACGCAGGCAATTTAAGGTATACCTCCCAACTGTCCCTTTTTTGGAGGGACAGTCCCTCTTTTGACAGCTCAACCCGCAGTCCCTCATTTGTACTGGAAAGTCCCTCTTTTCTCTGCACTTAATTGGCTTTTAGCAGAGAGCCCAGAACAGTACCCTCGATATTCGACCCATAGTGAATCGGCCCCCAAATGTTACCGATAGCTAATGTTGATTGTTTTTGACTGAACGGGCTGCTTTTGTAAGTAATTGCTACTTGATGTTCCTAAACCTGACTGTTTTACCAACCAGACTGTCCCTTCTTAATTAGAGTTTCTAATGCTAAGACTGTTGAAGCTCAAATATGGCAGCCCCCTCATAGAGGAACATGGGGAATCAAATGGGTAATGTAAAAGCATCTGTAAATACTTTTTATGGCAAATTATAAAAAAAAACATGCAAAGACAATATTATAATAGATGTAAAAAAAAGGTTTAATTTCTGGTGTCAGTATCTCTAAACAACTAGCTAAGGTTTTTGTTTTTTTAAATCAATGATGTGGAAAGCATTATTTACTGAATATCTAAATATCAAATGACTGTGATTATATAAGTGATTATATTTCACATGCTGCAAGTTTTTTAGACAGATCCTAAAATTCTGGACTTGGCGAGTTCCTGCTTTAGTTTATGCTCAATCGCTAAATCAAAGCATACTGTGCTTTATTAGCCCCTGTGAGTGCCCATAAATAAATACAGGCTGGATACACGTAACGTGCTTTAAGGCAGATAGTATATGTATTATCACTTTTATACATTTTGTTCAGTAACAGCGCTGAGTGTTATTTCCCATAGTCTGGTTTGTTAATACTTATTTCGACCCCATTTTCCATTTTTCTGTAGACACTGCTTTTGCAGCTTATCACTTATTTACTGTGAATGGAAAGCTGTACTTAGCGAGGCATTACCAGTCACTGGTGACTCTGCCTCTACAACTAAGTTCAGAGTCCAAAATGGAAGCACTAAATGTAAACACTTTTATTGTGGTCGCCATATTAGCAATATCCGTTGCCAGGGGACAGCGAAACGCCACGCCTCCGCTTGCTCATTCATCCTATCGGAGCTGGTCTTTGCCAAAGCCAATTGTTAAGCCGTTTACGTCAGGATGTTTACAGAATGACGGAAATACGTCACTCAAGTAAGGGCAGAAAGCATTTATTAGTGTGTAAGGGCGGAAGTTGTTCGTAATGGCGACTGAAGTAAAAGCAGCTGGTATGGATAAAGAGAAGGCAGAGGTGGGTGCTGTTCAGAACAGGCGAGGGGTGCGGGTATGTAACGGGGTTCTTCAAATTAACATTCCATCTAGGTTTGAATGTGAGCCCTTATGGCCCTGATTATTCTTCTGTCCGGCAGTGTCGGGAGTTGTAGTTTAGCAGGAGAAGGGGAGTCGCAGGTTACATATGTTTGATGTTCCTAGAACTGTAAACCGATCCATAGGCCGCACTGAGTTCTGTTTTAGTAGTGATGACCAGAGGGAAAAGCCACAATACTGAGAGCCCGAGCGTGGCCTAGGATAATATGTACTCCATTAATAAACACAACCCCATATTCTATATGTCATCCTGTGTGTGGATCTACTATCAAATGAGGCCCCACAGCCCTTTTCTCATGTGTAACTGATGTTTACAGTTTTAAAGCTGATGGGAAATAAACATATATATATATATATATATATATATATATATATATATATATATATATATATATATATATATATATATATATATATAGTGAATAAAGTACCCCCTCTTGTAAAATATAAGGATATTATAAGTTACAGAGGAGTTTCATGACCATAAAAACACGAGGCCGAAGGCCGAGTGTTTTTATACAGGTCATGGAACTCCGAGGTAACTTCTAATATCCTCATATTTTACAACAGGGGGTACTTTATTTATTATAATACACAAGTTTCAGTGAGTCATGTGACAGAAATGACATCAGAACTCACCGTTTATAACTGGTGACATCAGAACTCACCGTTTATAAGGATATAATTTACAGGATATTCATGGCTTTTGTGTATTATATAGTGAATAAAGTACCCCCTCTTGTAAAATATAAGGATATTATAAGTTACAGAGGAGTTTCATGACCATAAAAACACGAGGCCGCAGGCCGAGTGTTTTTATACAGGTCATGGAACTCCGAGGTAACTTCTAATATCCTCATATTTTACAACAGGGGGTACTTTATTTATTATAATACACAAGTTTCAGTGAGTCATGTGACAGAAATGACATCAGAACTCACCGTTTATAACTGGTGACATCAGAACTCACCGTTTATAAGGATATAATTTACAGGATATTCATGGCTTTTGTGTATTATATAGTGAATAAAGTACCCCCTCTTGTAAAATATAAGGATATTATAAGTTACCGAGGAGTTTCATGACCATATAAAAAGGCCGAGTGTTTTTATACAGGTCATGGAACTCCGAGGTAACTTATAATATCCTCATATTTTACAACTGGGGGTACTTTATTAATTATAATACACAAATTTTAGTGAGTCATGTGACAGAAATTACATCACTACTCACCATTTATAACTGATGACATCACTATTCACCGTTTATAAGGATATAATTTACAAGATATTCATGGCTTTTGTGTATTATATATATATATATATATATATATATATATATATATATATATATATATATATATATATATATATATATATATATATACATACACAAAAGCCATGAATATCTTGTAAATTATATCCTTATAAACGGTGAATAGTGATGTCATCAGTTATAAATGGTGAGTAGTGATGTAATTTCTGTTATATATTATATTATATATATATATATATATATATATATATATATATATATATATATACATATACATATACATATACATATACATATACATATACATATACATATACATATATATATATATATATACATATATACATATATACATATACACACACACACACACACACACAAAAAGTCCAACATGTGTATTGCACACTTGATGAAAAACAGTGATTAAGCTGTACTGGGTGCGTTATCTCAAAATGTGGAGTCACTCAACTAAAAATATGTACATTGTCCAACGAGATCGTACACTATGGTATAAAAGTTTAAAACATAGCGTTTATTTTGTAAGCATTAAAACAGCCTAGGTAAGCTTAAATATACTCATCCAATGGAGATCTGTGCAACGTTTCGGGTGCTTGCTGCTCCCTTTCTCAAGCTGGTCTCCATGCAGTACTAGGACTACAATTTCCAGAGGCTCGCTTAAAGGGATCCTGTCATCGGAAAACATGTTTTTTTTTTTTCAAAACGCATCATTTAATAGTGCTACTCCAGCAGAATTCTACACTGAAATCCATTTCTCAAAAGAGCAAACAGATTTTTTTATATTCAGTTTTGAAATCTGACATGGGATAGACATTTTGCCAATTTCCCTGGTGCCCCTAGTCATGTGACTTGTGCCTGCACTTTAGGAGAGAAATGCTTTCTGGCAGGCTGCTGTTTTAACTTCTCAATGTAACTGAATGTGTCTCAGTGGGACATGGGTTTTTACTATTGAGTGCTGTTCTTAAGCTGGCCATAGACGCAAAGATCTGATCGTACGAATCGAGGATTCGTACAATTTTCGAACCGTGTGTGGAGAGTCCCGACATTTTTCGTCCGGCGGAGATAGGTCGTTTCGTCGATCCGACAGGTTAGGAAATTTGTCAGCTGCCGATAATATCTCTGCGTGTATTGCCGATCGTACGATTTTCAGTGGGAGACTGTCACTAGCTTTGGTTGGACATAGATATCGTATGATTGCTGTCAGGGGCAGAACATTGCTGATCTGTTCTTTAATTAATCTGACTGGTAAGACTTTGATCTGAATGGTTAGGGGCGGGTCGGGAGATGGGAAAGTCCAATCGTACGAAGATTCGTACGATCAGATCTTTGCATCTATGGCCAGCTTTAGATCTACCAGGCAGTTATCTTGTGTTAGGGAGCTGTTATCTGGTTACCTTCCCATTGTTCTTTTGTTTGGCTGCTGGGGGGGGGAGGGGGGGTGATATCACTCCAACTTGCAGTAAAGAGTGATTGAAGTTTCAGAGCGCAAGTCACATGACTTGGGGCAGCTGGGAAATTGACAATATGTCTAGCCCCATGTTAGATTTCAAAACTGAATATAAAAAAATCTGTTTGCTCTTTTGAGAAATGGATTTCAGTGCAGAATTCTGCTGGAGCAGCACTATTTAAAAAAAATGTTTTTCCCCATGACCGTATCCCTTTAAGCCCTGTGGCGTCCCATCTGGTCGGGATGATGTCACCTTTGTGCGCAGCGTAAATACGCAGCGTTAGTGCGCAGGCGACGATGTCAGCGTGACGTTGCGGTGCAAAAGCATCCCGCTGGCGTAATATGGTGAGGGCACCGTGGACGTTTCAACAGTGGCCACCATTTTGGAAATGTCAATAGACATTATTGTTTCAATACACAATAAATAGAAGAATGGCCAAAAACATACATTGATAATATTGGCATGATTATGAACATCTTTGAAGGAATAAAGATTATTTTATACAGAATGCATGAATAGATAAAGGTTATAAACATCCCAGACGGATAAAGCTGATTGATAAATAGATGAAGGTCAAAATCCTTGTTCAGGCCCAATGGGCTAAGGGTTTTTAACCTATGTATCCATTGAACTTATGTCTTTTTCAATAGGAGTACCCTGTCACCTCACCTTCGAGGCTGAGGTACCTGTTGGATCACCCTAAATTTTAAATCCTCCGCTATGTGTCCCTTTTCTATACAATGTTTAGAGACTGGTAGAACACTATTGCGAGTATTGACCGAGGATCTGTGTTGTGAAAATCTATCCCTTACTTTTTGAGTGGTTTCACCCACATATACAAGATTACAAGGGCATACTAACATATACGCTGCAAAGCTAGTATCACAGCTATAATGACCCCGACTTTTATACTCCCTGTTCGTTTTTGGGTTGGTAAATGTAGCTCCAGTTAGAACATAATGACATTGTGCACATCCCCTACATCGAGACATAACTTCCTTTGGGGGCCCCATGAAGGTGTATTGTCTGGATGAAGGTGTTATTTCTGCCTTTGAAACTTTTTTGCCTATATTACAACCCTTTCTAAACGACATCATAGGCTGGGTGTAACTGGTCATTGTTGTACATGTCTGTTGTCCTGATGGGTTAATGCTTAAAAAACTCTTTCGCTATCACATTTATATTAAATTCAAATCTTATACGTGTTAAGGTTTCCCCTGAGGAAGAGTCTGCTCCAGCCAGTGCTGAGGATTTGGCTGCCCAAAAGAGAGAAGCAAGATTAAGAAAATTTCGAGAGTTGCACTTGAAAACGGTAAGGAATGGGCCTCTAACAGTTATTTCCATTGGAACCAATTTCATAGGATGTCGCCTTTACTCTTTGATCTGTTATGTTTCCCCTTTTGGTTTCTTCCTGCTGTGAAAGCTGTATGCACAAGGTACGGATTTATGTATTTGGCACCTGAATAACTTGATATTGGTATCCGCAATTTTATAATTAATAAATATTATCTAATTGTAGGTCTCTCTGTTTGTTATAATGTTGTTATCATATTGATAGATGGCCGAGTGGCAAGCACACAGGCATAAAAATAAAGTTAGTGCCCCAGGTCTACCTTGAACTATACTCTGTTTATTGTGCCATAAATAGAAATAGGAAAATAAATGGAAGCTGCATGTTTGATGTGTGTTTATAGGGTTCTACTGTAAGGTAATTTTTCCCATACATTTGTAAATTAAATCCTTATAAACTGCACTTTTAGATTCCCTCCCCCACCCACACTGCCTCACAAACACTTCAGCTGCTGATGCTTTTGTCCACCTGTTATTGGCTGTGGTATAACAGCTGTGGGCAAAAGCAGAGGAGAAGACTAGCGGGAGGGAGCAGAAGTTATATGGACAGGCAGCAGTTATGTGACTTACACTTCAGATTTTTTATAAATAACAGTAAGGAAGACATTATCTGTGTATCATTAATCTCTTTCACACTGTTGGTTGTACTTTTAGTCAGATAAAGTCAAGTTTGTGTGACTTGTCAGGTCACAGCCCCATTAGTTTTGCTTATGAGGATGGGTAAAAGCTCCTTTACTTTAATACAGCTTTAGACTGGCTGTCCAACAATATTGGACATGAGTGAGTCAGTCAGACCTTCTGGTTTAGTTTTATGACCTAAAGTGTCTCACCTAAATAGGCCTAAATATTTTTAGCATGATTATCATTTGTTATCTCAACATTATTTCGTTATATCCAGCTGTTCTTGCCTGATCTGCTTTTTGAGGCATCCAGTTTTGCACCCCTGTTAGGAAGAGAAGTTTCGTTTAGATGGGTAAACTTTTTTTCATATTCTTTGATCTGCTTGAATATATTACAGAATGAGGCTCGAAAGCTAAATCATCAAGAAGTGGTAGAAGAAGACAAACGACAGAAGTTGCCTAGTAACTGGGAGGCACGGAAAGCCCGGTTAGAATGGGAGCTCAAAAACGAAGAGAAGAAAAGGGTAAAAACTAAGGACCAGTTGTGCTTTAACACTTCTAGCGTATTTAAGATAGAAAACTGATATATCTTTTTTCAGCTTTTGACACACATTTCCATACCCCTGTTTACTGACATCCGTCGGTGATGGCACAAGATTATAATTATTAGTGGACACTAATTAGTTAGTTAAGTTAGAGGGCCAGTTCATAACAATTGGTCATCCTTGGTGCTTTGCATTAACTATAATAACCATACATAGAGATTTGCCTGCATCATCATGTCATCTTCATCTCTTCCTGAAAAAGCCTCTTTGTCCAAAATGTGTTAATAACTAAGTGTGCCATATGCTGTAGTGGTATGGTGAATCACATTCTTTGCTTTCTACAGGAATGTGCAGCTAATGGTGTTGACTTTGAGCGGGCAAAGCTTTTGGAAATAAGTGCAGAAGATGCTGAAAGGTGGGAGAGGAAAAAGAAAAGAAAAAATCCTGACTTGGGATTTTCAGGTATACTTGTATGATGCACAAATCCATGAATATCCTGTAAATGATATCCTTATAAACATGTCATCAGTTATAAACGGAGCTTAGTGATGTCATTTTTGTCACATGAATCACTAAAACTTGTATATTATAATAAATAAAAGTACCCCTTGTTGGAAAATATGAGGATATTAGAAGTAACCTCGGAGTTCCATGACCTGTATAAAAGCACGAGGCTGAAGGTCATGGAACTCCTCGTGACTTATAATATCCTTGTATTTTACATTAGAGTGTACATTATTTACTATATATATATATATATATATATATACATACATACATACATACATACATACATACATACATACATACATACATACATACATACATACATATATACATATATATATATATATATATATATATATATATATATATATATACAAGCTTTATGTGTGACTGGTAGAGGCATATTCAACAAGTCAGAATGCATTTACTTAACAGTAGTGATGATCAGCGGAAGCTAACTTCTCAATGATGAAATATAAATAGGCCGTGGGTGTGAGTAAACTTTGACAACAGTAAAGAAAGTTGCTAATTAAGCCAGTGAGGTAAGTTGGGGTTACTGCTTGGGAGGCACAGAGCTATTTAAGGTAGAAACATTACAGTTATTTTCAAGGCAAATGCATTTGCGTTCTAAGCATAATTTAATACAATTGATGGACATTAATGGAATTCCCATTGGAGGAGTTATAATTCATAAGTGATTTTTTGAAACCTTTAGTTCCTTTATAAATTCGATGCAAAGCACATCTGTGAAAGTTTTATCTCTACAAGTAGCTCGTTCACATGGCAATGGTTATGCAGGCTACCCAATATAAAGGAATTGAATAGGTATAGGAGCAATAGAACCACTGCATTTGCATTATAAAAAAGCAAAGTAAAGCTTTTAGTGTAAGACTTTATTAACACTATTATTATTAACATGTATTTATATAGCGCCAACATATTTCGCAGCACTGTAAAATAAATGTGTTTATACTTCTAAATCACACAAATTGCATACGTAGAGCATATGGAGTTACATACATCACAACCAATACCAGTACAAAAGGTGAGGAAGGCCCTGTACAAAAGAGCTTACAATCTAAAGAGAAGGTAATAAAACACAAGGTGTGGGAGTGGCAAAGATCAGAATTAAGTGAGTGAGAGATGTAGTACTGTATGTGGTATTGCATTTGGTAGTTAAGCAGAGTGAGGGTAGACTTCTCTAAAGAAGTGCGTTTAAAGAGATCTTTTGAAAGCAGAAAGGTTGGGAGAAAGTCAGAGAAGAGTTGAGTAGCAGGTCAGTAAAGGAGCGTAGTAAGCCGCTGGGTGAGTGTATAGAGGTGAGTTCAGAGATGTAGGGTGCTTTGAATGTCAGGGTCACTCATTTTATGATGAAAGGTAGGGGAAGGTTATTGTCAGAGAGGAATGATGTTAGTCGGTTGTAGACTAGATGCTCAAGTAGTTTAGAAATGAAAGGAAGCAGTGAGATAGGTCGGAGGTTATCAAGATTGTAGAGATCAAAAGAAGGATTTTTTCAGAATGGGGGGGGGCAAGACTTCTGGATTTAGCTGAAGAGAACCCAACTTGAGACTATTGTATTTTGTCTCATTAATTAGACATTTGACACTTGCAGGATCAATAAATACGAAAATACATCTGTGGTGTTAGGGTCTCTTGATAGTATAATGGTTACTCACCACACTAAGGAACTGGCCCAGGTGCACCGCCCTGAGCCCTCAGCACAGGGGGCGGGCAAACCGACGCCCCAATATGGAGCAGGCACTCAAATGAAGGCAGACTTCCACCAGGCAAATATTCAAAGTAAAAAGAGTTTTATTGTGTCCACAACCTGACGCGTTTCGTGTCCCAAACACTTAATCATAGGCTCAGGATTGCAGGATCAATTTAACCTTTTGCTTTTGGAGATTTCTTTATGTTTTGACATTGTTCTGCTTTTGGTTGATAGACTATGCAGCAGCACAGCTACGCCAATATCAGAGGCTGACAAAGCAAATTAAACCAGACATGGAAGAATACGAGATGGAAAAAGAGAAACAGTAAGTCCACATATTTTATAGTTTTTCATTGCTTGTTTTTCCTCGCATACCATAGCCATATATTTATAAATAAATTGAATGCTAACGGTGCTTTTTGAAATGTTTTTTTTTTTATATAAACAGTGGGGTTCTTGATCCAGTGGAAATAGGTTTGCTTTGCAAATTTGTACGATAGATTAGTTTTGTTGTCAGAACCATAAAATAAATGTACTTTTTATATAAACTGCTTTATAACAAGTAACAATCAGCAGATTTCATTTCCTTTAAACTAGGACTCAAAAGCTGCTACATTACTGTATTACAAAAGGTCAAAATTACATTCATTATTTGAAAGAGGTTGGGCCCTTTTCTGCTTTTAGAATTATGAGTCTTATTAGCTCCTTTATGAAAGGCTTGGTTGAATTCTCTTTATCAATAAAACCATTTCCTGACATTATGAACATTTTCACAATTTTTATCCGAAACAGTCCTTATGATCTTGCTCATTTATCAAACCATTTGTACTCCAGAAAGTATTCTTCAGTTTATGAGCTGTCGGAAACCATCTTATCTGTTGGCTAAACTGAAAAGGCTATAGGAAAGTCCAGCAATTTTTTTTCCACATTTTTTCATTCTGGGAAAAATAATAAATATTAGGGATGCACCAAATCCAGGATTCAGTTTGGGTTTTCGGCCTTTATCAGCAGGATTTGGATTTGGCTTTTTCAGCACGATTCAGCCGAATCCTTGTGCTTGGCCAAACCAAATCCTAATTTGCATATGTAAATTAGGGGCTGGTAGGGTAATCGTGTGATTTTTCGTCACACTTTTTTCCTTTCCTGCTCCTAATTTGCATATGCAAATTAGGATTCAGTTTAGTATTCAGCAGAATTTTTCACCAAGGATTCGGGGATTAGCCCGAATCCCAAATAGTGGATTCGGTGCATCCCTAATAAATATGATAAATTTAATTTTTTTTTGCTGGTGACAAACTAAGTCCATTTCATCCAGAGAGTACAACTGATTCTAAAGTGACGACATCAACTGAAGACCAGTATATCTAGCTAACTTCCCTACGAGATAGAATAACTCCATCAAAAATAGAAGTCAGCTGATGTAAATAAAGTGCACTATTCTAGGTACTAAAACACCACTCAAAAGGCGATTGGCAAACTGGGTCTTCATTAGAGATTAGCAGTTGGCACAGCAATTCTTTGACAGGATAACAAAACTGAAATTTAATTTGGGCCAAACCATTCTGAAATTTCACTATTGAGGTCTGAAATTCTTGTTTACAGATAAATCAAATTTGCATCTATGTGGTTACAGCCAAAAGATTGAGTGCAGACAATCGCAAGAGAGCTTAAAGAAACATGCATCCCATAGTCATCCTACATATATAATGTTGATATTTTGCCACTTTTTGAGTTTCTGATTTAGTCAGGATCAGGTACACACTGACCAAACAGAAGTACCATTCTATTCTGAAGAGGCATGGAAACCTTTGACTTAAAGTTGTGTAGAAGAATGGTTATTTTAAAGTTGGGCAATTATTTTGTGTGTACAATGAATCCATTCCAGGCTTAATTGAAGTCCAAAGAGAAAGATGTGCTGACTTACATGGCTTTCCCAACACCGAACAGCCTTCATTTGCAGTGTGGTTCCCTGGAAGAAAGAACCTTAATATATAAATACAAGTATGGGATCTGTTATCTGGAAACCCGTTATCCAGAGAGTTCCAAATTATGGATAGACTCCATTAAAATAAATCCAAATTTTAAAAAAACTATTTCCTTTTTCTCTATGCTAATAAAACAATACCTTGTACTTGATCCAAACTGAGATATAATTTTCCTTATTGGAAGCAAAACCAGCCTATTGGATTTATTTAATATTTACATGATTTTCTAGTAGACTTAAGGTATGAAGATCCAAATTACAGAATCCATTATCCGGAAAACCCCCCAGGTCCCGCACATTATGGATAACAGGTCCCATACCTGTATTGTATGTATCCCAACTGATGTGGAAAAACTAATGAAGTGTACATAACTGACATTTTTCAATGAAACCTTATAAGTAACAAATCATGTTGCTTGTTATACTTGTTAGTTCTGTTAAATGCATAAACTAGGAAAAACAGATAGAAGGTGGATTATAAGACCAATATGTTAAAAAATATCCAATTTATTGCTTACATATAATTCACTAAAAACTGTCCGGCCAGGAAACACAATGAATAAATTATTAATAAATATGCATAAAAACAATTGCTGATTAAATCCAGGGGGGTTATCACATCTGTGGAGTGGGGAAATTGTAAAACAGGCTTGAGACTGCTAAGCGTTCAAACCCGGCTGTGCCCTCAAGATAAAAACGGAACAGAGAATCTGGTGAGATCAGTCCAATTATTTTTGGGGGCTCTAACCGCTGGCAAGGAGGAGGGAGTGGGGGACGCCCCAATACATCTCCTAGGAAATTGACTTTCTATCTATAGCCATTCATCTATCTGCCTGCTAATTCACTAATAAAAGCACTCTGCGTATTTCACTGCTTCACCATATGGGAAAATCTTGATCCATATCCCCAATTTGAAATAACGTTTCTATCTTGCTGAACTACAACTCACAGAATTTTTTGGCAATCTACAAGCATACACTACAACCAAGGAACAGTTAATATATTATATATATATATATTTATATTATATTTTTTTTTTTTTTTTACAGAAAAAATTATTAATAATTTATTCATTGTGTTTCCTGGCCGGACAGTTTTTTAGTGAATTATATGTAAGCAATAAATTGTATATTTTTTAACATACTGGTCTCATAATCCATCTTCTATCTGTTTTTCCTTATATTTGTACCTTGGTTTCAATCTTTTCTAGAGGTGAACTGTTCTACCCCACATCGGACAGCTTGTACCATGGGACTCATGTACCCTCCCAATCTGGGATCGACAGAATGGTCACAGATCTTGAAAAACAGTAAGATTTCTACTAATGTATATATGTATTTGTCTGTCTCTAATGCCTGTAGTTTGCCTTTTATAACTCTAACTTATATCTGTATTATTTAAAATATTCAGAATTCTATTTTATCACATCAGTCAAGCAAAATGAACTTTAATTACACTAAATAAATTATTAGAATCTTGTTTCCATCAGTCTGGGAATTCATAATTACAGCAAGCAGGCAGGAGCCATTTTGTGGAAACTGTTATTGAGACAAGCCTTGCATCATCTCAGAATCTTGTTTGTGCACCAGAATGAGGGACCCGATGTCCATCCCCATGTACTGGCTACACAATTAAATGGTTAAGAGAACTGGGGAATGTGTGGAGTTCAGTGAAATCTAGGAAGTGCTGAATGGCATAGAGATGGGGCAGACAATATTTGATTGACAGCTGAGATTTTTAAATGAGTTTACAACAGCTATGAACGCTTTAATAAATAGAAATTTGATATTATATTTAATTTGAAAAGTACTTTTATTATGCAGCTTTTTGTTTCTGGGTGACAGGTCCACTTTAAGTCTTTTTCTAGGCCAGCACAGACTTCAGCACAGAAATGGAGACTGACCACCTTAAAGAGTTCAATTTGCCGCTTTGCTGGCTTTTATTTGCACAAAACACAAAATCTTCAGCCCACTGGCTTCACATGGGGAATCACATATGCTTCACATCAAAGCATTAACAGTCCCAATTCTAACACCCTCACTGGTGTTCACTTTACTCACAGTTGAGTTTAGCCCTCAATGGCTTTCAGCGGACCACAAATCCCAGAATCCTCTCTGGGCACACTTGAGACACTCTTGTTTCCTGGGAGTGGTTTCTCTGGTCCTCTCTCCAGCTCAGGGGAATCACTCTTGTTCCCTGGTGCTCACAAGCACGTGTGGCCCCCTCACCCTCCTTTACTCCAGGAGGTCTCTAGTGGGAAGCAGCAGCACTGAGGTCTTGCTCCACACCTCCTTTTAACTGCCACATACCTGTAGTTAATTACCTCTTACTGCCTTTAGCTTAGCAGCTGCAAAACCCTAACATGGAGCCCACCCTGCTCTCTTCCATCCACTCCAGGGACCCATAATTCCGCCTTTACTAAGCTGGTTCACCTCTTAAACAGCTTTACTAGCTGCAGCAATACACATTTCCCTGGAGTTTATTTCACCAGCCTAATGCTGGTGAAATACACTTGATTTTGTGCACTTTTGACACACATATCTTAAAAAAAAAAATATATATATATATATATAAATACTCTCAGGTCTTACAAAATGAAAAAGTTATTTATTAAAAAGAAATGACGTTTCAATCTTTTTATAGTTTTTATATCAACCACATTGTATAGAAATCCAACATTTCCAATGTTTCAGGCCTCATTCGGACCTAAGGGTCTGCTTGTTTTAACGTTTATTTTTTATATTTAAGTTGTAACTGATCATCCTGGGATATATTGGTTTTGCATTAGAGTGTGGCTACTCCTGGCATTAATAAAAATATAATTTAATATATTTTTATATTTGAAACCTTGATGTTCTCAATACAAAAAGAATGGTTAT
This sequence comes from Xenopus laevis, assembly GCF_017654675.1. Taxonomy (NCBI): domain Eukaryota; kingdom Metazoa; phylum Chordata; class Amphibia; order Anura; family Pipidae; genus Xenopus; species Xenopus laevis. The sequence goes on along the minus strand of NC_054382.1, from coordinate 29,952,257 downwards.
GTGTGAGACCTATAACTTCATATGTGTCTGTTTTTTGCAGGATTGAAAAACGTGAAAAATACAGCCGCAGGCGCGCCTACAACGATGATGCTGATATTGACTACATTAATGAGAGGAATGCGAAATTCAACAAGAAGGCGGAGAGATTTTATGGCAAATATACTGCTGAGATCAAACAGAACTTGGAAAGAGGAACTGCTGTCTGAACTTCTGCTTCTCTTGTTTTTAATCTTGTAAAATATCTGCTTTAAATCCAGTTCATAGCGATGCATTGTGTGTACTGCATTTGTCCTGACAGGCATTTTTCAGTTTAGAAAAAATCCTTTTAACAATCCTGGAAAAAAGTGTTTTCTGTAAGTTATCCTCTCCGAAGTAATGTTGATCTGTAAATGAAATCTCAAAATTCTGTTGCTAAAATGGTCTTTCTTTATACATATATGTGCTATAAAAATAAATGCATTCTGACAACCATTTAAAAGCTGAACAAAAGCTTATTTGCTGCCCTGTTACAGCACAATTACTATTGCACAGAACAGAAAAACTGAAGTAGAGTAATTGTTAGTCCAGGTATGGGACCTGTTATCCATAATGCTTGGGATCTGGGGTTTTCTGCATAAGGGATCTTTCCGTAATTTGAATCTTCATACTTCTAAATCTATGAGAAGATGATTTAAAGGGATACTGTCATGTGAAAACATGTTTTTTTTCTAAATCAGTTAATAGTGCTTCTCCAGTCGACTTCTGCTCGGAAATAAGCTTTTTAAAACAGAAACATTTTTATATTTAATTTTGAAATCTGACATGGGGCTAGACCTATTATCCGTTTCCCAGCTCTCCCAGTCATGTGACTTGTGCTCTGCTAAACTTCAATCACTGCAAGTTGGGGTGATATCACCCCCTCCCTTTCTCCCCAGCAGCCGAACAATAGGAAAGTAACCAGATAACAGCTGCCTGGTAGATCTAAGAACAGCACTCAATAGTAAAATCCAGGTCCCACTGAGACACATTCAGTTACACTGAGTAGGAGAAACAACAGCCTGTCAGAATGCAGTTCTATCCTGATATGCTGGCACTTTCTGAAAGCATATGACCAGGCAAAATGAACTAAGATGGCTGCCTACACACAAATATTACAACTGAAAAAAAAAAAACACTTGCTGGTTCAGGAATTAAATTTTATATTGTAGAGTGAATTATTTGCAGTATAAACAGTGTAATTTAGGAATAAAAACTACATCATAAAAATCATGACAGAATCCCTTTAATAACCTTTTCCAAAGTATACATGTGCAAGTCATAGGACTTTAAAGTCACGGCTTTCTAGGCCAGTATATAAAAATTACCTGATCTTGACATTCTTTTTTGGAAACAATCTTTCCTGTCTGTTCCCTCTTGACCGTGTTAAACTTCTAATTATGATCTTTAGTTTCCCCCTGTGTAGCTAATACCTGGCAGTAGTGGATACCTTAAATTAGTTAGTTAATTAGATATAGGCAGAAAAGCACACTGAAGGGTTCATTTGCGAACGTGCGAAACTGCACTAACGTGTTTGGCAATACCAGCAATTAACTTTGAGCAGTCGACTGCACTTTAGAAAATGGAAAAAAAGACATTTATTAACAATGTCTTTATTTCTTTAAGTCATTATTTCTAGTGATCTATTTGAACACAACTAGCTGTTTGAAGGTGAACCACCCCTTTAAGGCATACCCTTAAATCCATATGCCTTCTCCTGTCCTTTGTATTGCGCAGTACAGCAGATTAGTGATGTTGGTGAAATGGCTGGAAGTGGCCACTTATTAAAAATGTTCAAGGACGTAAAATAAAGACAAAAGAGATCCTCTGTTGACCTAGACATGAGCCCACCTTAAAACAAATGTGGCATGAGCTTCAAATGTTAAAAAAAAGCATAGATTTAACAGATACAACTTAATCCCACATTAATATATGAAAAAAGCCAACATTTTTTTTTTTTTTTTTGGACTACACAATATGATGTGATTGACATGAATGTTGAAGCTGTACCTTCATCTCAATTCGCCAGCCAAAACATGTTTAATAGACATAGACCTCGGGTGAAAAGGGTAACGTATAGTAAAGTTCACACTTTACTTTGATAAATTTTGCAGATTATCGTCTGGCGAAATGGAGCAAAACTTCTCTTTTCGCTAGAGATTGTCTTACTCGCCTTTTAGTAAATATGTGATTGTGAATTGTCATTTTGACGATTGTTCACCAAAAAAAACAAAATTTTCCCTTTAGTAAATGTGCCCCTAAACCTGAATCTGAGTTTGAACAATGCATGGGCCAGTTAATCTCCGTTCTGATAATTTCTGAAGTTTAGACAAGTTAAGCAATTAAAGCAGGACGCCTTTACTCGAGGGTCGCACAAGGGGCCGCCAGTTGGACAGCACTGCCTTTTAGCATTCTTTATATCCGCCTCTATACTCTGAGACCCATCCGTCCAACTAAAAACGGATGATTATGTCAGAAAGTTACCCTTTGTTAATATGTATGTGAGTAAATGTGTCCCTAAACATCAATAAAACAGTAGAGCCATTATCCTGACAAAATGGATTTTAGCCGGCCGTACAGCTGATCAAGATGTCTTTCTAAAATACAAACTATCTGCAAATCTAGAGCCCAGTATAAAGCAGAACTGAGATCCTGGAATGTGACCAGAAGATGGCAGACTATATTAGTTTTCCATGAAATGCTATTGTCTGAGAACAAGAGAGGTAGAGAGAGCTTGCTGGGCAGGGCACTGCTTTCTGCTGAAGGACCGAACTCTATTAAATGAATGGTTTGAGGCTTGAATCTTGGCACAGGGAAAAGTCAAATTGCCAAGACTTGCACATGCATTTAATTTTCCTCTCAAAATGTGGATGTCTGTGTTCTAAGGTGATAATTACTTGCATGTACCATCATCTCAGTTATTGCCATTTATTTCCCTTAGACACAGTTCTAAGTGTTTTGCCTTTATTACTTTTCTTTTATTACAATTCCAGTTTAGCTTTATTACTGAAGATCCATCAACTATGGACTGGAGCAACCCCAGGGAACAGAATTTGTGGGCATGGCTTATCAGAAGGGCCTTTCTGGCACCACTAAATGCACATTCTCAGTTGGGGGAATTCAAAAAGCCAGGAGAATGGCATATATCAACAGCAGTCTATAGTAAAATGGAGCTGCACTGTTACTCAAATTGATAGCTTTACCTTTATCTTTTTTTTAAAAATAATCTTTCCTGTCTATTCCCTCTTGACAGTGTTAAACTTCTAATTATGATCTTTAGTTTCCCCCTGTGTAGCGAATAGTTAATTAGTTATAGGCAGAAAAGCACACCGAAGGGTTCATTTGCGAACGTGCGAAACTGCTCAAACGTGTTTGGCAGTACCAGCAATTAACATTGAGCAAATGTCTTTATTTCTTTAGAACTCTGACACTACCCTATGCCTGGGTAATTAGTATCTGGGGTCCTAATTCCACTCAACACTCCTCGGCGGAGGATAAATAGCCTAACTATCTGTCAATCCTAGAGTGACCTATTAAAGTGAGTAGCCTATCCTTACTACACCTGACCTGTCTTGGTTCCAAGTACAACCCTTCCTGCCTGCTCAGATAAGGGGACTGCCCAATAGGCACGAGCATGATAGTCCAAAAGGACGCTCGCGTATGTGTGTGCGAAAAGGACTCACTTGCTGCCCAGAACGGTGAGAGGGGACCGGATTAGGCGTATGAGGCAGAGAAGGTACATGCCTGGAGCCCCCCAGCTATGGGCCCTAGGCACGTGCCTACTCTGCCTACCCCTAGTTCCAGCCCTGAAGTTTGCACAGTGCATATTTATACGCATATAGTCGGTTTGCACACATTTTCCCCTAAATGCCTTAATTTGGTACTGGCTTTCCTTTCTTTGCGAATTGCAGTGAAATGTACAATGTGCACAAATATTCACAAGTAAGATGTGAGTTTTTTACACATAAATGTTCAAAAATTTGTGATTATGCCATATTTAAAAAGCTCTTAAGGGGAATCTCAGCGTGAATAAGAATTGACAATTATACTAGCACATTAAATACTCCAATCTTGCCCAGCTTTATTAACCTTTATGAAAACAAACACATGCAGATCATTCTGCGCCCTCTTATCTCTATCCAGCTATTTATACACAGACTGAGAAACCAGATTCCCCTCCCCAACATGATCCAAGCTGAGGCTTCTTATACTTAGTCTGCAGCCCCTCACCATGTACAAATGAGAAACCCCAGAGCAACTTATCCCCCATTCACTACTTTCCCAACCTGTGCTTTACAATTGATAAAGCAGAGAATTCATTTATCTCCGTAAGAATTATGCAGAACTGTACATTGTCACAGTATACTACCAGGCTATGAAGATTGATTATTGAGACCATGTTGTTTTTGAAAAGGTGAACTGTGTAGTTTTCCACTGGCAACAAGCGCCGCAGCTCATTTATTTCTCAAGCTGGCCTGGATATGCCATTAATGGCACGGTAGCATTTTTGACACAAAGCCTTTGCTTCAGGAAACTGGAGAAAATCCCTGCTGGCAACAGAACAGCCCTTCCAAGTATAAGTTAAACTACTGTATTCCAGGCCTGGTTCCTTTCTTTAACTCCTCTGTTGCTGGGATATGAAATCTAAGGACTTTCACTGTTTCACGTGTGTTTCAAGCCAGTAAAAACAAACATTGGCAGAGTCAATTAACATGATTATATGGGTAATTATAAAACTTAACCTGCCAATGAATCCCTTTCCTTGTAATGCTGGTATCCAAGGATACAGAGAAAACAACAATAAAAAGCTCAGCTGGTCACTCATTCCAAGTATCATGGCGTGTGAGCATTAACCCTATGTTACAAGATGCCGCCATTTAGGTTTGTTTACCTCCATAGTCCTCCAAAGACTATTATAGAGGATTCTATTGTTCGTTCATAAGCAGGAGATACCAGCTGGACCTCCCTTTGTGGACTCACTAGTATGTATAATTTTAATATTCATTTTGACTTCCAACTGTATGATCTTTCTAAACATGCCATGATGATGAAGGCGTCCAGGCCATAGCAAGTTGATATTTGAATTGGACAGGGATATTGTGCTAGTAACTGAATAGTGAGGGGTGTTTACCTGGAATGGGATTGCTTTGTGAATTTATGAATTGTTCTTTTTTCAGAGAACACCTTGGATGGAATTGTCAGCTATGGGCACTTATAATTTGATCTTATTCCCTTGCTTAGTAATCTGGTGATCATTCAACTCTTTCTACTCTAGTTGACTCAAAGCTTATATCAATTACATTGTTACCTGTCATTTTACTCTAAGTAGAGCCTGTTATGGTCAAGGGACTTTACCTGTAAATTGTATTCCTTTAGTAATTTATGAATTATCCTGTTTTTTAAGCCTATTACCAGTTATGGGCACCAATAAACAGATCTTGGTTCCATACCTAGTGACCCAAGTACTAGTGACCAAGTCCATACCAAGTCATAGTAAGTAAGGTCAAAAAAAGACACATGTCCATCAAGTTCAACCTTTTAACTCTATATATGACCTGTCTAACTGCCAGTTAATCCAGAGGAAGGCAAAATACCCATTTGAAGCCTCTCCAATTTGCCTCAGAGGGGGAAGAAATTCCTTCCTGACTCCATGATCAGCTAGTCCCTGGATCAACTTATACTATTAGTCAAAACAGGTGTTATGACAGCCACCTTTCGCTTCAGGAGGATCCCTCCACTACTTGGGTGCCACCAGGTCTTAGCGTGAGAGGACCAGGGAAAGAGTTCTGGGCAGGCAAGGGAACTGCATGTTGTACAGGAACGGAGAACCAGAAGCGTGGTGAGGGACAGACTGGGTCGAATACCAAACGGGAGCAGCGGTACAGATTCAGGAGACGTAAGGATAGTCGGGGTCACAGGCTGAGTCAAACAAACCAAATACGAAGTACAGAGCAGGATCCAAGAAAGAAGTCTTTATACAGGCTAGGGTCAGGACAGGCAGCAGACTAGGCAACATCAGGAACAGGCAGGGTCAATAACAGATCAGAAATACAGGAAAATAGCACCCGGGAACAAAGAATAGACCTTTACATTGGGCAAGGAACAATTGACGCCTGCGCCTTTAAATATTTGAAACACATGCCAAAGGCAATGACGTCACCCACGGACATCCCTGTCACACCCCCGCTAGACCACCAGGGTGATTTCTCACAACAGGCCCTGGTATTTCAAGTACACAGAGGCCCAAACAGTCCCTACAGGCCAGTAAATAGTGACAGTCTATGGCATCTTACAACAGCCCCTGTTGAGAGTCTTCTCAAAATATACAGGTATGGGATTCATTATCCGGAAACCCGTTATCCTAAAAGCTCCAAATTGGAAGGCCATCTCCCATAGACTCGATTTTAATCAAATAATTGAAATGTTTTATTTTAATCAAATAATTGAAATGTTTTAATAAATATTACTTTTTCTCTAATAATAAAACAGTGCCTTGTACTTGATACAAACTGAAATATAATTACTCCTTATTGGAGGCAAAACAATCCTAGTGGGTTTAATTAATACTTAGAAAGATAGATCTGTTTAGTAGATTTAAGGTATGGAGATACAAATTACGGAAAGATCCCTTATCCAGAAAACCCAGGTCCCGAGCTTTCTAAACAACAAGCCCAAAACTTTGAAAAAATTTTACTCTTAGTTCATATAAAGTGCATTCAGTGGACACATGCCAACCTCACAGTAAAAGACTTGACTCTAATCCCCCTCAAATTATGGATTAATTATACAAAACTGCACACAAGTATGCCTTTAACAGCTTCTTTTTGATTTGTAATCATATTTTATTGTGCTTGCTCTTTGCCCATCTCCCCTTAACCTAACTGCTTACTCCAGGAGGATCATGGGATGTAGATGCGAGCGGCAGAGAAATTGATGTGAAGCAGGTAAATGCTGGCAATTTACACCATAAATAGTAGCTTGGAATTTCTCCAGGCAGTTATTGGCATTGCTGAGCATCATCGATATTCAATTTGAAGATCCACTAGATAATCTTGTAGTCCTTCTCCTGCATCATGTCATGCAAATTGTTGTAGAAAGCTTTTCTTCACATTTTTAAAGAACACATCCCTGTCTCAACGGTCACATTGTTTATTCAGTGGTAATATATTTTATTAACATAGGAAAATACTTTTTCTTGTACGGTGTCAAAACACAGTCCAGAATAAAGCTCTGGATTAGGTGGAGTTTTTCTGTTTTTGGCTCAAGGCATAGTTTGTTCATACAATGTGGTAATTCAGCATGTGACACAATTACTGAAAATAAACTGTTTCTAACTAGGATTGCCATGGAATATCCATGCTGTTGTCAACAAACACTAGCCTTTCTATGTCCGACAGTATACCACACATGGTTATAGTAAGAATATAATAAAATATGGAACTTGAGCTTCAGTCTGAGGTGGGTCTCATTTTGCTTGAGTCGTCAGAAAATGCCCACATAGGCTGATGCTCATTCACAACTAGAATGATGATGGAGAAGAATGATGTTCCTTTCTGACTTGTCAACTGGTATTTTACGTGCATGGGCTGAGCTTTCATCTGAAGCATCTCATCTCCAAGGTGTTGTTGTTTATGTTAATGCTTAATTGCTTTTTGAAACATAATAAATCTGCAAATATGCTCAACTTAACCTTACCTGTGCTTCAAGCCCCATTCACTGAGCATTATCTTATAGGGCAGGGTCCCCAACCTTTTTTTCCTGTGAGCAGGGCCGCCATCAGGGGGGCACAGGGGGTAGTGCTGTACCGGGCCCGGGCCTGAAGGGGGGCCCGGCTGTGCTGCATTTTTCAAAATAGCCGGGCCCCCCTTGACAGCGCCGTAGCCGTGCCGCCTCTCCTGAAGTCCCGAACTGCTGAAAAGTCGAAGTGCCGAACAGCCAAAGTTCTGTAGCTACGAAAAGACCCGATGTCACAAAAACAGCTGAAGTTGAAGTCCTGAATCGGCGAAAAGACCCAAAGTCACGAAAACAGACGAAATTGAAGTCCTGAATTGGCGAAAAGACCCAAAGTCACGAAAACAGACAAAATTGAAGTCCTGAAGCGGCGAAAAGACCAAAAGTCATTAAACGAGGCAAAGTTGAAGACACAAGTTCAATTCTACTGAACACCAATGTGTGTTGTTTCATTTTTCTATTCCCCTGGCCACCAATGTATTACTTTAATAATCTATAGGCCCCTGCCACAAATGTTTTTTTTAAAAAATATTCTCAAGGGCCCCAATTTTTCTCAACAGAGTTTTAAAAAAAACTTATGGGGTCTTGTCGCAAATGTTTTTTTTTAACTTATAGGGGGGCCCTGGTCACCATTTATTTTTTTTTAACTTGTAGGGGGTCCCTGACCACCAATTTGTAAAAAAAAACTTTTATGAGGGTGTGGAGTGGGCAGGATCTGGGGTGGGGGCTGGGGTGTGACTTGGGGGTGAAGCTTGGGGCTGGGGTGTGTGGGGCCCTGTATATTTTGTTGTACAGGGCCCTGTGATTTCTAATGGCAGCCCTGCCTGTGAGCCACATTCAAATGTAAAAAAAGTTGGAGAGCAACATAAGCATGGCAAAAAATTTTGGGGGTGCCCATTGTCCCTATGTGGACTGGCAGCCTACATGAGGCTCTGCTTGGCAATACACCTGGCTTTTATGCAACTAAAGCTTTCCTTCAAACCAGGGATTCAAAATAAGAACCTGATTTTAAGCCACTGGGAGCAACATGTTGGCCATGAGCCACTGGTTGGGGATCACGTTATTCATGAAGAGTGGGGCACTTTTAATGAAGGTGACTTTTTAAACTTAATTTTTACTGTTCTGCATGCAACATTGGTGGGGCTCATCTTCCCATAAATGTCTGGAACCATTTCCCTCACTACATATGCTGGCCAGAAACCTTGTACTACATTGATGAGCCCTAGCTTAATGTAATGAGGATCTATCAGCACCCCACCCTAGCTATGTTCCAAATCATCACCCAGTGAGCTCACATAACAGGGCATTAAATGAAAATGGAAAATTACCCTGAGGCCCTAAACCAGGAATCAGAGACCCCAGGGTGATTCTTTATTTCCTGTGTGCCTTAAATTCTGTGTTTGTAAAGTCAATATTATTATTGTCCTTTATTCATATAGTACCAACATATTCCATGGCACTTTACAGAGATAATACATTGTTTCCATAATTTCCTGTCACCGTGGAGCTTGCAGTTTACTATCCCCATAACATAAACAAGCTATGGCCAGTTGACCTTCCTTTATGTTTATTATATATGGAGAAAGCCTGTGCACAGTGTATATAAACTCATTGATAGACAGATAGTGCCCTGGCTGGAATTGAATTTATAACTCTAGCACTGCGGGTTAGCAAAGCTATACACTATGCTACAACAAGTACTGAGTATTGAGCCATTGTGGAGAGAGACATACATAACATAACAGACACCAAGCTGACTTGAAACACATGCATGTGGAACTAGCCTTAGGCTGTATAGACAATCACTTACTACTACTGTTTGTAACAAACCTACTTTCATAGAGGAATAGTCCTTTTTGGAAACTTCTATAAGATATATTTTGATTATATGACTTAGGGCAAAGACACAAGTGGAAATTCTGGGAGATTAGTCGGCAGGCGACAAATCGCCTTTTCTTCGGGCGATTAATCTCCCCGAACTGCCTTCCCGCCGGCTAGAATCTAAATCGCCAGCGGGATGGCACTCGGAGCGCTTCGTTTTCTGAAGTCGCCCGAAGTTGTCTCACGGGGAAACGGTGGGCGTCTTCGGAAAATGAATCGTTCCGAGTTCCATCCTGCCCGGGATTTAGATTCTAGCCGGCGGGAATGCTTTTCGGGGGGATTAGTCACCCGAAGAAGAGTCGTTTTGTCATCGGGTGACTAAATCTCCCGAATCTTAGCGTGTGTCACTAGCCTAATGAAGCCATACTGTGAGTGGTCTGGCAACACACGGTGTAAAAAGGTCAAAGTGGTTAAATCTAGGTAAGAAATAGCTAACTAATGTAGCATAGATTACAGACTGAACTGCTTGGAAGCTTCTGCTGCCCTCACAAAACTTTGCATCCTACATGTCAGTAGCAGCACACATGTAAAAACACTATAACTGATATTAATATCTGTTCTGTCAAGTACACTTGGGACCTGTTATCCAGAATGCTCGGGACCTGGGGTTTTCAGGATAATGGATCTTTCCGTGATTTCGATCTTCATACCTTAAAGGTGCCCATACACTGAGAGATCCGCTCGTTTGGCGATGTTGTCAAACGAGCGGATCTCTCCCCGATATGCCCACCTTGAGGTGGGCAATATCGGGCTGATCCAATCGTGGGCCCTAGGGCCCAACGATCGGATCCTAACGAATACCAATGGGCGGTCGGATCGCGGGACCACATCAACGAATAGATGCGGCCGCGATCCGACGGGATTTTTTGTCCCATCCGATCGAGATCTGGCCGACTTTCGGCCAGATCTCCATAGGTGAAGCCCGTCGGGGGGCCCCATACACAGGCCAATAAGCTGCCGACACAGTCTGTTGGCAGCTTTTATCGGCCCGTGTATGGCCACCTTTAGTCTACTAAAAAACATTTAAACATTAATTAAACCCAAGAGGCTGGTTCTGCCTCCTATAATCATTTAAACATTTTTTTAATTATTTGATTATAATGGAGTCTATGGGAGATGGCCTTTCCGTAAATCAGAGCTTTCTGGATAACAGGTTTCTGGATATCAGATCCTTATCTGTATAATTATTCCTTATTGGAAGCAAAACCAGCCTGTTGGGTTTATTTAATATTTACATGATTTTCTAGTAGATGAAGATCCAAATCACGGAAAGATCCCTTATCCGGAAAACCCCAGGTCCCGAGTATTCTGGATAACAGGTCCCATACCTGTATTTGTCTTTGTACGGATATGGCCATTAGGACCATGAAGCATATCTGACCTGTGGGGCTCATTTTGTCTGTCTGAATCTCCCCCAAGGTTTGAAGGACAGGAGGAACAGTAAATGCATTTTGCTGTGGGGCCCAGGGCTATTTAATGACACCACTGCTCTTATTAAAAAAAATCCAAAGTACATTGTTGAACACTGTTAAAATATTCTGGTTTATGAGCATTTAATGGCAAAGTACAGCACACTGCAGCCATTCATAGAGTTCCTGAAGTTCTGCCGTAACAAAGAATGAATTATGAAGAGTAAGCAAGAAAGTGTACCCCACACACCCAGCAGAATAACTTCCCCCCCCCCCGGCTATAGATACATTGTGTTTTTCTTTTCTAAATGAAGCTCTCGGGTTAAGCTTTCCATCACAGTGATGGGCATTGGCTAGTAAAAACATAAACAGAAGGAGTCGAGTGAATGCAGCGGATATCACTGGAAGGCATCCTGGAGCAGGGTATAATATTATGGAGAAACATCAGGATACCTTTTCACAATTGGACATTCCTCCTTAATAGCCGTGTGTGCGGCAGTGCTGAGCCACTGATTACATGGGCAGGTGGCACAAAATATTCGGGGCCTACAGGCCATTCCTGGACTCAGTATCATATGATGCATTGAGGATATTGCTTTTGTTAGGGTGACAGCGCTCCATTCACTAACCCTGCAGTATCTGCTAGATTAGACATGCCCTTCTGAGGCATATCAGTGTAACACGCTAGAGGCATTACTTTTGTTAGGCCTCTTCATTTCTCTCTATTACCCTGGTACTTATTCAGAGCAAAAGGTGTGACATACTGTATGGGTTTGTAGTTTCAGTGTGATCAGCTCTGTTGTATAATGCTTCCATGTTCAGTCTGTGGGCTTCTCCCAGCTATGCACCCGTTCTCTCCCATCTAATGGTTTCCTGTAGACTCATCCAGTGTCGGACTGGCCCACTGGGATACCAGGAAAAGTCCAGGTGGGCCCAGGTGTCAGTGGCCCTTCATGCTGCTAAACATTTGGCCTGTTACATGGCCATTCCCTATTTCTATGAGAACAAAGAGATTAAATAGATGGGGTAATAGAGTATAGTATGTAAAGAAAAGTTAAGTGTTGAGTGATGAGAGAAAGAATAATAGTACTGAGAGTGAGCCCCTGGTCTAAGATTAATTGGTGGGCCCCTGGTGAAAGGTTTTTGGGTGGGCCCCTGGTGTCCCAGTTAGACACTGGACTCATCTGTATACATCTGCAATACCCAAAATGTTTTAACTATTGTAGAAGCACTGCCCCTCTATGGCAGATCTGTAAATTATAGTTCATGTGCTAATATCCAATGCCATTTTTTTTTTTATAAATTCTTTATTTTGATTTTCTTTCGTCATTTTCAAAACATCACAGGAAATGTCAGTACAAACACATCTTCAAGGCATATAGATAAGGCACATATTTCAAACCAAGGTTCTACATACAGCATCCGTCTAAGCAAAGATACAATTGCAAAAGTATGTTTGTCCTGTGTCATAATTAAAGGATCTTCTGAAGAGCGTATAAAGAAGCTCAAGAAAACAGGCCATTTTTAATGAGCTGCAATTTACTCAGGCACTTCCTATATACACAAGAAACTGCAATCTTCTTTAATAGGAGGAAATAGTATAATCATTAAGTTATGTAGGTCTGAATTTCCTATTGGGTGTATTAGTATAGTAAGAAGCCTAGTCTATTGTATACAGAGAACGGTGTGCAGTTTATATTTATTGATGTGTCTCGGAGCTGCCATGCAACCTGCTTTAGCTGAACAGCAACATGTTTTTGTCTTCTACTTGCACACATGGAAAGCAAAAAATATATATAATATATATATAAATATATATAAAATATATTTATAGGAATACTGTCATGAGAAAAATGTTTTTTTTTTTTAAAACGATTCAGTTAATAGTGCTACTCCAGCAGAATTCTGCACTGAAATCCGTTTCTCAAAAGAGCAAACAGATTTTTTTATATTCAATTTTGAAATCTGACATGGGGCTAGACATGTTGTCTGTTTCCCAGCTGCCCTAGTCGTGTGACTTGTGCTCTGATAAACTTCAGTCACTCTTTACTGCTGTACTGCAAGTTGGAGTGATATCACCCCCTCCCCCCAGCAGCCTAACAACAGAACAATGGGAAGATAATCAGATAACAGATCCTTAACAAAAGATAACAGCTGCCTGGTAGATATAAGAACAGCATTAAATAGTAAAATCCAGGTCCCACTGCGACACATTCAGTTACACTGAGTAGGAGAAACAGCAGCCTGCCAGAAAGCAGTTCCATCCTAAAGTGCTGGCTCTTTCTGAAAGCACATGACCAGGCAAAATGACTTGAGATGGCCACTACACACACCAATATTATAACTAAAAAAAATACACTTGCTGGTTCAGGACTTAAAGTGTAAACAATGTAATTTAGAAATAAAAAATGCATCAAAAAATCATGACAGAATCCCTTTAAGCAGCCTCCCGTTATTGGCTGGCCTTAAAGCAACAGTAACAGCAAAAAATGATAGTGTTTTAAAGTGATGAAAATAAAATGTCCTGTTGCTCTGCATTAGTACAACTGGTGTGTTTTCTTCTGAAACTCAATTATAGTTTATATAAACTAGCTGTTGGGTAGCCATGGGGAAAAAATGAGAAAAGGCACAGGATACACAGCAGATAACAAATAAGCTCTGTAGTTAGCTGCCCCCGTGGCTACATAGCAGCTTGTTCATATAAACTATATTTGTGTTTCTGAAGCAAATACACCAGTTTTACCAGTGCAGGGCAACAGTATATTATATTATCATTCTTTTAAAACACTTTCATTTTTTTGGTGTTACAGTTCCTTTAAACCCTATGCACAGTTACAATTTTACTGTGGAGCCTACAGTATTAATATTTGATTTTTCATTCATAATTTTGCTTAATGTTATTCCCTTAACTACTACAACTGTTAAATGTGATGAGTATTGTGTGCGTAGCGAGAAATGTCAATATGCTGCCAATTGTCACAGACATAAGGGAGAGATGAGTAGAGTCGCTTTTCACCGAGGCACAGGGGAGGTGGAGTTGCATGCAGCGAAACCACTGAAGGTCTGAGAAAAACGTAAATATTCGCTATAGCCTGAAGTAGCCGTTCCCATGTAGCATCTTCCCTTCCTTTTATGATTGTGCCCTGCTTATTGTCTTTGACTGGAGTCGGTCACACCCACTATTACTTAGGGCAGGTAAAGAAACACCTCCTGTCATGTAAGCTACATTCCCTTTACTGTATGGCTCCTTTTCTTCTGCTTTTGTTCCAGGTAGTATCCAGTGTATTTCAGCTTTTGTGACCACTCAAGCTGTCAAGTAATGACTATCCCATGAATCCGATCCCTAAGATGGACAAATTGATGATCCTCGGTGTCAAGTTTGCAGTCGTGCTATTGTGTGTATAAAAGCAGCCCTCTGTCAGGAAGTTTCTCACTGCAGCCGTTCTCTAGTCTTTTTAAAATATCCCCCTTGGGATAAGCTTTTCTCACCAGTTTAGCGTTATACTTTTTCTGCCGTTTTCTTGACTCCCAATGCAGCAGTTCGTTTTTTGCCAAATGTCCTCACACCTCATACAAGAAATAATGTACATGACGTAGACAAAAGAAAAAAAGAAACATCAAAATATACACAGATCCAGCCTCTTTTTGAAAATAATTGTTTTACTGGCTGGAGGGACAAGAGTTTGAGCACTATGGCCAGAGAAATCTTTAGTACTGAGAAGGTATTTGGGATCCCAGCTTAAAGTGTCATATATTATTCAGGGATGCACCGAATTTGAATAAAATCGCCCAAATTGTTCTAGCAGTAAGCTGGTTATACACAATAGGATCCACTGAGGTAGTGAGTAAATCTTTAGCTGATGTGGTGACCATTATGCTGGGCTAGATCAGGATGACCATCTGATGGTTTGTCCCCTGGGTCAAATGAGTGGATGTTATAGTGTATACTCTTAAGATGCTATTTGGCACAAAGAAAATACATTGGTGGTCACCACATCGGGTAAAGATCTAGCCACCGATCTTTTAATGTATATCCAGCTTAAAGGGCATGTAAAGCAAAAAAATTAAATCCCATTTTCACTTTCTTTAATGAAAAAGAAACCTATCTCCAATATACTTTGATTAAAAAATGTGTACCGTTTTTATAAGAAACCTGACTTTATACAGTGAAATTCTCCCTTCATTTACTGCTGTGGATAGGAATTGTCAGATGGTCCCTAACTGCTGAGCAGGGAAACAATCATACTTATGAACAGCAGGGGGAGCCTCCCACCTTACTTAACAGCCATGCAGAACTCAAGCAGCTTTGTTTATGACGATCCCTAAGCAGCCCAGACCACACTGAGCATGTGCACAGTCTTAGTCTTGCAAAGATGTTTAACAAAGTTACAAGATGGTGACCCCCTGTAGCCAACTTTGAAAGCATAAATTATTTGTTTGATTAGGCTTGTGGTGCAGTAAGTTTATGTTTATATTTAGTATACATAATACAGCATTTCTAGCCTTATTCTATTTTAGACTTTACATGCCCTTTAAGGCTACAAGTAGATGCAAGATTTTAGTTTTGATTTTCTTTGTCAGGCTTTATCCGATCTACTGGATGTTGTCATACAGCAGCAAGAAATTTTGGAGCAGATTCACTAAAGGGCGAATTGTCGCCAGTGACCACCTTGCACACTTTGCACCATTTCGCCAGGTGAAAATTCATTAGCACTACGCTAATTCACTAAAATACGAAATTACGTCCTGGCTGCTGAACGCTGGCGACTTTTCGCTAGCGTTTCTTTGGCAGTGGGAACGCTTCAAATTGGAAATTACGCTAGCGATCGCTTCTGCCCAGCAAAACTCCTTTAGTCCTCTTACGCTTAGGTCAATTTGAGTATGGCGGGTACATAAAAAGTTGTATGTACGTCTTTATTGGAGATGGTGCAAATGCTTAAAGTGCCCACTTTTTATTACAAATGTCCAAGGAACCTTAATGAAGACAAAAGAGATCCTCTAATACCCTACACATGAGCCACCCTAAAATGAATGTTCCATGACCCTCAAATGTCTGGGGAAAAATGTTAACACAAAAAAGTTTGTTAGGTTTTTTGAAGGCAATTCCTTTAAAGTCGCCAGCGTTTTCACAACTTTAATACATTTCCGGCAGACAGGATATGATGTAAGTGACAGAAGATTGAGAAAGATCTAGGTCCATTTTAGCAGTTCGCCTGGTCTGAGGTGGCGAAGTCAACTCTGGCGAAACAGGTAACGTTCAGTAAAATTCGCACTTTATTGAATTTGCGGAGTAATGACCGTTCGTCAGAGTGAAAAGTCGCCTGGCGATAGAGTGCGAATGAATGCTAGCGATGGTCCCGTTCTCTAGCGAATTGTCACCTACACCTGTTAGTAAACTGGCGATGTCCCTGCGGATGGGATTTCTGTCGCTAGCGTTAGCCACTTCGCCCTTTAGTAAATCTTGCTCTTTGTGTCCTCTCCTCTATGCTGTAATGTAAAGTCTGTTCATATCAAGTGGATCAGTTTATGGTTTTCATGCAACTACATTCACCAGACAAATCAGATTATAATGGAGGCCTAGGGAGACTTATTCGGAAAGGGCCGCATCAGTGTGCCAATGTGGTCCTCGTCCAATGAGATTCTCAGCATCTGGCAGGTATCTATCAGACAATTTATGTTTATCTTCACTCTTAGGATTCCATGGACAAGATTGGTGGTGGGAGAGGTTCAAACTGGGCATCCACAAATTTGTTTTTGTTTCTCAATGCGGGGCACAGCCTTAGTCTATTGCGTATAAACACAGATGGAAAAAAAGCTGAGCAGCTCCCATCTGTGATGTAACTGCACTATCATGCATGGCGTCGGCCTGAGTTCAGACACACAGGGTGCTTTTGGGCATGGATACGTGAAAGTATAATCACACAGAAATCCACCACATATGTGCACAAAGGCTGAAGCCATGCTTGTCAGTGTAGTGACACTAATGAGCAGATTGGAACAGATCTGCTTTTTTGCAGGTAGAGAAACAGCCTTGAGTGACATTACCTCTAGGGAGTTGCCCACTGGTGTAACCCAATTCTCAAGGCCCCCACCTAAAAAAAAATGTTCTGAGAGGCCCCCGGCACACACCAACCCTGCATTCACCCCGCTTTAATGCTGCTGCATTTTTTTTTTTTAAAAGTGGCTGCGGAGGGGGATTTATGTGCAGCATCTCTCGTTGCCTCTGTAGTTACTCCACTGGAGTTGCCTCCTTCAGTCCTTCTCTTCTCAGAATCTCTGCTTACAGACATGCTGCATTGTGTTTGTACAAGCTAGAATTGTGACCTCACTGTTCACTAGAAGCACATCAAACGAAAAGAAAAAACCAAAGCAATTAGTGTTCATTTAATATAATTATATCACAGGTCACCCTTTCTGGTCGAATTAAATAGACTTAAGCTAAAGTGCAAAACTTGAATCAAACAAATCATAATTGTTTATAAAAAGCCATTGCGGACACGGCCTTACAAACCTGGTTATATTATAAATATATTTCCAAGTAAATACTTTTATGGCAGGAGCTTAAATTTCAGCCTGATTTTCCCTTTAAGCAACGAACATGTAATATCTGTTTTCTGTAACCTTTATTTCACACTGTGGGAATCTGGCAGTTGAAAAGCTGCAGTTCATGTTTCCTGCGAAAGAAAGGGTTTCAAATCTGAAAAACAAAACACCTTCGAATAAATCAAATTCAGGATTCAGTTCAGGACAAAGCAGATTTGTGGAATTTTTGTTAGATTCTAATTCTCCTTCATGTTTAGCATTCAACAAAACTGAACCAAAATTGTGGTTTCCCCCCACCACCTTTTGTTCATATACCTTGAAATTTTCATGCTTTACCAACATTGTGCTTAAAAGTTGTATCTTGTAGTTTCTTTTTAGTCTGGTATCCAGAAATATCTTATAAGGTGGATTTGTCAGACATAATGGATTTGCTGTAGAAGAAAAGAGGTTCCGCCTTCCTCTGGACCAACTAGCAGTTGGGCAGGTTAAAATAGAGTTAAATAGTTGAACTTGATGGACTTGTGTCTGTTACTATGAGACGCAACAGGGTGACTAGTATTGTTCCCACCCACCACTGGGGTCTTGGGTATGATTTTGATGAAGAAACTCTTCTGGGGGAATGTAATATATTTCGTTAGCACAAAAAACATTTGCAAAGACCATTGCGAACTTTATCGACCATGCTTGCATTCTTTTTGACCGATTACGGCTTCCTCGCAAAGTTTGAGACCTCAAGTCAATTGGCTCCCATTGATCCTGATCCTACATGGTGTGACAAAAAAAAGTGATACAATTGTGCTGCATTACTTTAGATTCAAGAGCGGTCACTTACTACATGGAGAGTACCATTGAGATGCTGCTAGAAATGCAGGGCAACCACGAATCTCCCCCTTTCCTGTGCAATCAATTTTATTGTTACGTCAGGCATCTCCATGCAGAAGCACAGGTATATGAACTGGTTTCTGGAAACCCCTTATCCAGAAAGCTCTGAATTATGGGAAGACCATCTCCCACAGACACCAATTTAATCAATTAATTAATTTTTTTTTAAATTATCTCCTTTTTCTCTGTTATAATAAAACAACACCTTGTACTTCATCCTAATAAGAGATAGGGGCAGAATTACTTGAGGGTGAAGTGGCTAACGCAAGCGTCATTTTGCTAGCATTACCGCCCGCAGGGACATCGCCAATTTCGCTAGCGAAAGAGATAGACGCTAGCGGTCATTTGCGCTCCATCGGCAGTCGGCAATTCGCTCTGTTGAATGGACGTTGCTCCGCAAATTCAGTTAAATGCGGATTTTACTGAACGTTACCTCTTTCGCCAGACTTTTCACCAGACCAGGCAAAGTTTATTGCAGTGCTTAGATCTTCCTCAATCTTCTGTTACTTACATCATATTTTTAGTGGAAAAAACTTCAAAGTCCAAAAAACTCTGGCGTCTTTTCTTTTTTTCAGAGTGATAGCCTGCAAAAGTCCTTGAAGTTTTTTTGGGTAACTGGCTTCCTCCCTACACATGGAACATAAACTATACAGTGGGCTCATGTGTAGGGCAATATAACAACTCTATTGTCTTTATTAATGTTCCCAGGCTTGTGTAATGTAATGCATTTGCTGCAACATATACGTCCATTCAACTTTATATTTCCTGCCGTATGCAAATTAGCCTGAGCGAAGACCTCTAGCTAATGTGTGCTATGCAGAAATGAACGCTAGCGCATCTTCACTTTCAATTGCTCTCGCCTGGTGAAGTGTATCAATGGGTGCGAAGAGGTCGCTGGCTATCCTTATTGGAGACAAACCAATCATTTGATACATGAACAGGAGGACGGCACTCCGGTAAAAAAACAGTTGTTTTTATTGCTGGGTACTGTAGGAATACATAGGCCTTACACGTTTTGGGAACACCTTCCCTTAGTCATAGGCTATGTGCTAAAATAAACTATTTTAGCACAGAACTCATTATAACTTTTCCCAAGACTTATCATTTAGGAAAAGGTATTCATTCCTTGCAGAAACTAACGATTAAATCATATTTTGTTGATCGTGTCCATTTAATATATCCAGTTAGCAGAAAATAAGCACATACTAAATGGGGCAGAACACACTTCATAAGCCGGTTTATTTAGTGGCTACAAGAGCTTGCATGGAATGTCAGCTCACACCAGACAATCTTGGTACAGTGAAGCAGAAAGAACTGTTTATTAACAAATACATTTCAAGCAAGGTGCTGTTGGGTAGCCAGACTGCCCAGCAAAAGCCTTGTGGTGTGATAAAACATCATTTAATTAAATAGATGCACTATATAATAGCATGGAATGAGTAAATGTTTTTTTTACAGATTATTACAGTAAACCGTAATAAAGATAGTAAAGATACAAGATTTGACCAGTTCTGCCTTACTAAACCTAATTCTGAGCAGATATCAGCTAGAACAGGGATCCCCAACCTTTTTTACCCATGAGCCACATTCAAATGTAAAAAAATAGTTTGGGAGCAACACAATCATCAAAAAGTTCCTTGGGGTGCCAAATAAAGGCTGTGATTGGCTATTTGGTAGCATTATGTGGACTCGCAGCCTACAGGAGGCTCTGCTTGGCACTATAGTTCGTTTTTTATGCAATTAAATCTTACTTCCAAGCCTGTAATTCAAAAATAAGCACCTGGTTTGAGGACACTGAGAGCAACATCCAAGGGGTTGGAGAGCAATATGTTGCTCACAAGCTACTGGTTGGGGATCACTGAGCTAGAAGATTAACCGGTACATGCATAATTTCCATCAGCTTGAAGGCAGCAGAATGAGACACTGCTTAGTAACAACAACTTTATAAAAGGACAACAGATAGATTGCTAGCTTACAAGGAGACAAATGTGACATTCTGTACTTTCATAAGAAGAATAAACCAGTTCAGCCCATTAATACTTCACGAGGAGAGCAAATCTGTGCAACAGTTGCAGATTGTTTGCTTATAAGAGGAAAGGAATGACACAATTTAGCAATGTCAGAAGTTCATTTTATATTTCAGCAATGCAGATGGCTGCCAGTTTTGAAAACGCAACGACAGTTTCACAGTACTAGTTACTAATAGTTTTTGAGGATAGTAAATCAATTAAGTAATTGAAGCTTGTTGAGGATGCAGCTATTCAGTAATACAGACAGTTGAGTTAAGAGAGTCTTATAAAGGAGAGTACAACTGACCACATCCTCCTCATTTTAATGTTTTGCTTGTATTGTAAAGTTCATAAAAAATTTTGGCGGTGCAGCAGATTTTGGTGAACACAATTTGGAAACTGAGCATTCATCCCCTTGGTTACCATAGGTTCTTTTGCTTGAGCCAGTGGCGTAGCTAGATGTTACTGGACCCCATATTAAATTAAATGTAGGGCCCAAAATAATAGTAAGTTGACCTGTTCTACTAAAATAGATTTGGCCCTCTCCATTCTGTGGCCCCTCTGCTTCCTGTAGTTACACCCCTAGCTTGACCACTTGTAAAGTTGAAACTGAGTTTCCTTTGTAAAAGCAAAGTTCTATTTTAAAGCTGCTAAGCATATATGTATGTATGATGAGTTGCCTGTAAATTTTATTGTATTGAGTTGTGTGCCCATTCAATTGTCATTCTCTAGCTCTCCATCTTTACAAGATGCTTTTTTTATTTACTTATCAGTCTCTAAGCCTTTGATGAAACGTGATCCAACTTCACCGTTACTCTGTTGTCCCTTCATTAATGGACCCTCACAATTGTTAACCCTGCTCTCCTGTCCGGCTTCCCCTATAGTTTTCCTTGAGTCTCATTTCACCTTGGCTCATTGGCACTTTTGTCAAGGCCCGAAGGCGCTATTTGCAGTGCGGACCAAGGAGGAAGCTTGCAGGTATAACCAAAGTTTGTGGTACAAAAGGGGGTAAAGAAGAAGAGTCATCAATCCAGGCAAAAGGTCAGTTCAGGCAGCGAAGTTTTGTAAAAGGGATACAGGCAAGGTCAAGATTAGAAGTTCAAATAACAATAGTCACACCCAGGAACACAACAGAGTTGAACCTATACTCGAGCAATGGCTGAAATCATCTGGTGTTCTTTTATAGGGGAATTTTCACGGCAAAATGTGCGTGATGATGTCAAGCGTCACGCACTGACATTGTGCATCGACGCTGCACATTTTGACGCTGGCGTGGGGATGCTACGTCCAGATTGACACGCTGGCGTCCAACTTCCTCGTGGTTCCCCCTGGCCGCTGCCATCTTGTGGAGGACGACGCCATGGACAGAGGCACCGGCGAGCGCTCCTTACAACTTGGCTGTTCTGCTTGAGCAGACACAGAACAGAATGAAAATCTTATGATATTGCCTCTCAACTGTGAAATTGTTGACTGGGTGAATTCAGTGGCAAAATCAATGAAGGTCACAGCTGTGGATGAGTCTGGTTTAAAGGATGTACTTATTGAATAATGTCTTTATCCAGTCTCTTACTTATAATGAAATACAACTCTTGAGTAGGTGTTATGATATGTCTAAAGCTACTTCCATAAAATAAAACAATAAGTGAGGAATTCATACCTTACATGTGTTATCAATATTTGCCTGTGATGAACAGAATGTCTGTCCATAACACACCACATCTTTCCTTTATGTTTCAGTCCAGGAGCTGCATTTCCTAAAAACACAGGCCTCTGCTTGTGTGGTCTTGCTAATAAGACCGGGATGTTTTGCTACACATTTCAAGCAAACAACATGGCCCAGAATTCACAAAGCATTGATCTTTGAAATGAGTCACAATGACCCTGGTTTTCATATGTCTCCTATTTAAACTAAGTATTCAATCACTGTCAGAGATGACTTCAGTGGCTGCCAAAAGTAGTAACTGGGATTCCAGATCACTGCCATTATAGGAGTCTCCACAAATGGGAGATGGAATGTTGCAGGTTTAATGATATCTTTTATTGGCTCAACATGTGATTGACATTACAGACTTTCCCAGCTTGTATTATCCTACCTGAAGAAGAAGCCTGTGAGGTTAAAAGGCTTATGTCTATCCAATAAAGACATCAGTCATCCTACAGAAATCTTCTCCTGGTATTTATAAAACACAAACCTAGACATACCAATAAAATTAAGAGAAAATAATCTGGAATATGACAGATACAGAATTTAAGGTTTATTGGCAGTCAAAGGTTTGTTGGATGGAAGATCATTATAGGAAGATTAGACAAAAATATAGGAACACATCCTTTTAGTGTGACTTAAAAGATAAGTAAACCTTTAAAATAAGTAAATGTAAAATTGGCGAGAGTGCTATTCTAAGCACTTTTGTAATGTACATTCACTATTTATTTTCTATTTATTCCAAGATATTAAAGGTTACATATATTGTTAATATGAATGAATTTTGTTCCAACAGCGCCACTAGCTGGTCAGTTTCCGACCAGTCTGACCACCAAGTAGTCAGGGAAGTTGTCAGGAGAAAGAAAGAGGCTGCTCTGATGTTCTTCTGCTTAGGACAAAAATGTATAACCTTTCTCACATCTTTCCTAAGCAGAAGAACATCAGCACAGCCTGTTTCTTTCTCCTGATAACTTCCTTGACTACTTTGCGGCCAGACTGGTCAGAAACTGACCACCAGGTGGCGATGTTGGAACAAAACTCATTCATATCAACGATACAAGTATCTCTTAATATCTTGGAATAAAAAAATAAATAATGAATGTAAATTACAAAAGTGCTAAGAATAGCCCCCTCATCAATTTTACATTTACTTATTTTAAAGGTTTGCTTATCCTTTAAGAGATTGCTTAAAGTTTGATAAGATATAGTAAAGTCCTGATGGACAATCAAAGGGAATTCCAGGAATGTGGTTCCGTTTTAGGCAAATGATAACTAGCATGCAATGGAGTAAGGGCGATTTCATATTATAAAAACAAACGTAAAATGGGGCAGAGTTTAGGCAACTATTAGGAGGTGATTTATGATGTTTTGAGGACTGTCTCTGGGCAGATCAGTAGCAGAAAACGAGTGTCAGTTCCTGAACTGACTTTCTGCAGTTGGTAGCTTTTGCTTTTTCCCCAATCCTGTTTTGCAAATACCTGTATTTTTTCTTCCACAAGTGGGTTTTTGCTAAAGTAAAAAGAAAAATTGACATTTTCTTCCAATGATTTACTCAAAGATGATTCTTTAGGGTTAGCTTGCTTATCCCAAACTCTCTAATCTGGATAAGTAAGTTAGGAGGCTATTAGGAGGTGGGAGAGTAGACATCTGTCACAGGGGCCTAGCAGCTCCCAACAGGAGTAGTTAGGACCAAGGAGGAAGCTAGAACAGAATCCGAGTTCGCAGGGGTTAACCAGAAGGCGTAGTCAAAAACAGGCAAGAAGTCCACAAGGCAGGCTGCAGGATTAAAAACCAGGTCAAAGCAGGGGTCAAAGTCCAGAATAAGTAGATTAGGCAATAATAATAGCACCCAGGTAGTCCTGGAACAGAAACCTATAATTCGGCAATGAACCATTGCCATGGACACATTTTATTTAGAATTTTCGCGCCAATGCGCAGCGTCATGACATCACGCGTCAATGCCAGCGCCAACATGGACATGACGCCGAAACTAAAGAGAAGCGCCACCGGGGCGCTCGTGACAACGCCTTCATTCCACCCCCAGCCCACTCCTTAAATATAATGCTGCTGATCACAGGCAGTAGTGTATTCATGGGGGAGATGCAGGGTGTTGGGCAGGATGAAAAAAAACACAACACTTTATCTATTTTCTACACTTTGCACCCCTCTGCCTTTTAATAAATGAGGCCACTCTACTGCCACAGCCAAGATGTTTTTCACTCCATGTTTTGGCTGTAGATCTGTGTGTACCTCAGCATTCCCATGTAGTATAATCCCTACTGGTGCATCACAGATTTGCAAAGTAATTTCACTGTACACCAGTCATCTGCCCCCCCCCCAAGGCTAAATAAAAACATTTATTGAATGGTAATGTAATCCACTATAATAAAGATTCAAAAGTGTTTAGATTGTAAGTGCTCTTTCTGCTGTACTGTATCTCTTACCCCATGGCATTTCATCTCTGTGTACTTCTTATACTTATTTATTATGCATATCCCCCTGGAAAAACTGTACAGTGTTGTGTATCCTAGTAGCACTATATTATTTTACAAATATACAAGAGTGCAGTGAATATTATAAGCATGTTTGCAAATATGTAGATGTGGGAATATTATGTATAAAGTGGGAGATGTAGTGGCACATGCATATCAATACATGCGGCTGTAAGCAAGGTAAACAATTAGATGTTCCTTATGAAACACAACTCTGAATAAGATGCTTCTGGTACACAAACATTTCAGATGAATTTACTTATGTATGTATTATCTTCTTTATGCAATGGGGAACAAAGTATAAAGCATTTACAGTTACAGTGACTCTAATGGCTTTACAAGGTTACATTCTGAGAAAGAAGTCCAGATGAAGCGCTGATAAGAGGTACAGTACAAGTTCAACAAGTGACTTACAGTTAAAGAATGTATACATTTGTTCTCTTAAATACATTGGCAATTCCAAATACAAACAAGCTACTATTGAATGGAAGGAACATCAGCGGACTTGAAGAGAATGCAGAACAATTGAACAGAAAACTTGCTGTTAGAAGTAAGTTCTTCAGCCTATGGCCTTCCAGCATTGTTAGGGTCCTGCACTTCTGTAACATTCAGCTTCGGTTAATTGTATTCATGAACAAACAATACTGTATGACCTGCCATGATAAAATGAAATTCAGCAGAGCCCTGATTTTAATTTGCCATGGGAATGCATCAAAATGGTATAAATTATGGGGTGTAAAAACCCACCCGCAGTGTGCCTTCCATCAATTCGCAGAAAATGAAAAATCTGGGTTGTAAAATAAGGGTTCTATGTTATAATCAGTTGACTTACCTTAAAAGGTGAGCCCTGGTGTCTAAATTTTAATGATGTTTGCTTGGCTCCACAGAAATAACACGTGCCTCTTACTCATGCATACAAGCCATATCGAATCTTTACTGTTTTCAAACTTCCGGTAAAGACAAAGGGGCGTTCTTGCAATATAACCGCTAAACCTTTTAAAATCCTCACCCATTTTTTTCTTTCTTTCTTTCTTTCTTTCTTTCTTTCTTTCTTTCTTTCTTTCTTTCTTTCTTTCTTTCTTTCTTTCGTTCTTTCTTTCTTTCAATATGTGTACATCCACTGGCTTAGTTAATTTTAGTTAGTTTTTGTCAGTCTCTTTAAATGGTATATAGTTCTTAATAATTGTATCGATTACAAATTGTCTTTCTTCATCTGCATAATATTTGCTGTCATATTGTTATCATTTGTTTAACATGAAAATCAAATAAAATATTTTCAAAATAAAAAAAAATAAAAATAAATCCTCACCCAACAAATCCATATAGAAACAGTATTTCAGTAAATGTCTTGTCCACAAGATGGCAATGAAGACATCCAAGCTGTTATTTTTTGGCAACCTAAAGATAATAATAATAAAAAGTGGGACAAACATAGCTAGTTAATAAAAGAAGGCTGATGGATACATAAATCTATATAAACGATCCAGACAGGCCACAATGAAAAGTCAAGCAAACTTAATAAAAAATACAAAGTAAGTATGTTTTCAGGGGTGCCCAACCACAATGCAACAGGGAATCCCTATTAATTATGATGATTATAATAAAATTTAATTATCAAAATATTCTTTATTGTATTAAAGCAAATATCATTCATTATACATATCTGAAGTTTTCTTTCTCCCACTCTACTACTCCTTGAATACCTGACTAGCACTGTTTCTCGGGCCTTCATGAGGATTCTATTTACACGTCTTCTTTACCTTTAATCCCTCAGGATCATTTGCCCATTTACTGATTTGTTATTGTGCTCCTCTCTGAATTACTGAATGGTCTGTGCAAAAATGGTTAGATATGTTCTATATTCCTCCTCAAGTGTCAAACCCAGAGATCCTAGTTGTACCATTGCTTAATGAAGAACTCTGCTGCAGGATGATGATCTGTTTATTCAGCCTTTTTCTTTTACTGTGTATTTGTCAACTATACATGTGTAAACATGACTGCTCTTTCTTGTAAATATTTAAGAGTAGTGGGGAGGGCAGAAAACGGCATTTTCCAGTGTAAGAACATTGTTTGTGCCACCTCCCACCGCATTCATACAAAACCACATGGCTGCATGATGATAACAATAAAATGTCAAAGTGCCTGTAATCCTAAATGCGGTTCTTGTTTTTTGCAATATTGACTCCTAGACAGTCTTCCGGGGAACTCAAGTACCATGGGAGACTGTCTAAAAAGGTTTGCACATGAGACTCTATTTGAGTACCTTGGAGCTACCAACACTCGTGGCAGTAATTGCAGGGTTGCCATAGTGGGTTGATTCAGACTTCTGCCAATTAAATCCAGAAGGGACACAATCCTGACTCTTATAGCACATCAGATTTGCTACCACACTGTGGTTGTTTTGATGCTTTGGCTACAACTCTGTGTGCAGCTGAAATTATGAGTTAAAATCACGTTGATCCAAAATTGCACATTGCACTTGCAGTTATAAATGAGTCCGTGGGTCTCTGGCCACCTCCCGTAGCAACAACTGTGTGATATGTTCAAAATAGTAGGGGGCTACACGGCAATGTGGGCTGTGACTGGTACATGAATAATCAGATGACATTGATCTTATACATGAATGGTGCGTAGCCATCATCTCTGAAGAATGAAAGGCACTAGGTATGTGAGTGAGCTGTGATATTAAAGGAGAACTAAAGTTTAACTAAAGAAGTAGCTAGAAATGTTGTACGTTATATTTTGGGTTTCTGTACCAGCCTAAGGCAACCAAAGCTCTTTAGGGTTAGGGCATACTCTAAGATTCAGGGAGACTTAGTCGCCCGGCGACAAATCAACTCTTCTTTGGGCAACTAATCTCCCTGAAAATCTAAATTGCCGGCGGGATGGCACTTGGAGCACTTTGTTTTTCGAAGTCATCCGAAGTTGCCGCACTAGGAAACTTCGGGTGACTTCAGAAAATGAATTGCTCCGAGTGCCATCCCACTGACAGCTTACATTCCGGCTAAATCTCCCTGAATCTTAGCGTGTGCCCTTACCTTTAGCAGTAAAGATCTGTGTCTCCAAAGATGCCCTAGTAGCTCCCCATCTTCTTTTCTTCTGATTCACTGCACATGCTCTGTGCTGCTGTCACTTACTGAGCTTAGGGACCCACTCACAATATACAGTACATATAGTATAGAAATATCACAATATACAGTACACATGGAGGCAGATTTAATAAAGGCTGAATTGTCAACAGCAACCGATTCGCACCCATCGCTACACTTTGCCAGGTGCAAATGCGCTCAGACTACGCCAGTTCACTAAAGTGCGGAATTTCGTCTTGGGCGCCGAATGCTGGCGACTTTTTGCTAGCGTTACTTCAGCAATGCGATCATTTGCATAGGGCGGGAAATTTAAAGTTGTATGGACATCTTTATCTTCAATGTTGCATATACTTACAAATTACACTTTTTAAAACACATGTCCAGGGAACCTTAATAAAGACAATAGAGTTATTCTAATGCCCTACACATGTGCCCACTGTAAAATGAATGTTCCATATGTTTGCAAATGTACAGGGAAAACCGGTTACCCAACATAAGTTTAAGTTAGGACTTTTGCAGGCTGAAAAAAAGGAAAAGACGACAGCATTTTTTGGACTTTGATGCATTTTTGGCTCACAGAATATAATGTAAGTGACAGAAGATTGAGGAAGATCTAGCTACTTTACTGCACTTCGCCTGGTCTGAGGAGGTGAAGGCTACTCTAGCGAAAGAGGTAACGTTCAGTAAAATCCACACTTTAGTGAATTTGCGGAGTAACGACTGTTCGCCAGAGCGACACATCGCCTGGCGATAGAGTGCGAATGACCACTAGCCGCAGTCTCTTTCGCTAGCGAATTGGCGCCTGCGCCCATTAGTAAATCTGCAATGTCCCTGCGAAAAGAAACGCTAGCAAATTGTCGCTAGCGTTAGCCAGTTCGCCCTTTAGTAAATCTGCCCCATAGAATATAAATGTCACAGTGTAAGACTGGTTAGTGTTTAATAAAGATAATTACTACATGGCAGCACAGAAACCAGTGCAATTAGCATCAGAATTTAATAATCAGCCCTGTAGCATCATCTTATATTACAGGCCAACTTCATTTTCTGCTGGATAATTTGCGTTGACCCCTAAGTTTAGCTTCTCAACAGCTGCTCAGAGCCCACTGAGCATGTGAGTGTCACAGACACTTTCCAAGATGGTGACCCCCTGTGAAAAGTTTGAAGTCCTGGATCATTGAAAATGCTGAAACTTTATGCTGGTGTAATAAGTTCAGTATATAAAATATGGCATTTTTAACCATATTAATTTTTACGGTTTAGTTCTCCTTTAAGTTGACATCAATAATACCCTATCGAGGCCCTACACCCAGGGGAGATTCAAATGGGGACAGTATCTTGCGATGCAGAATCTGAGCATATTACACTTGCATGCCTCTTTGAATTTACAGAGACCCCAGTAGACTTTTTTTTTCCCCCATGGGAAAGTAGCAGATTTTCATGAGAGCGATTGAAAAGGGTCCAAGCAGCCAATAACACTGATCATATCCAAAAATCATCAGTGACAGACAGGGGTACATCTGCCATCCAGCCCAGTGCCCACTCACAATCTGTTCCTCCACTCTGCATGCAATAATGGCCAGTTATCACAACAGAGGTCGTCTGTCTTACAGTATGCTGAGCTCTCTCTTAGAGGAATGTAGATAAAGCTATTGAGGCAAATGAATACATGAAATGTGTTTTGTGAAAACAATGTTATACTTGAGCACAGAATCAATCTCATGATTACTACAGTATATAATACAAACAGTACTTGCATGAATAACTAGGCTTGGCCATTCAATTTACCTGGGATATCTTCAATATAACTGGGACATATTGCTGGGGAGCTGCTACACCACTCACTTAACCATTGTTCATTGGTTCTCCATGAATTAACTCCTTTGACTCCATGAGAACAAAAGAGAGGACATGCCCCGACACCGAACAATATGCTCTCTGCCGAGTATGGTATTTTCACACTGGGGCATTGTGGGACGGAAGTTGGTATTTGTGGCTTGTTTAGACTAAGCATAGGAAATGAAGTCTATCCTGCTGGATTTGAGGTCACTTAGTACTAAACATTTTTCCAATGCTAGACAAAGATCATAAGGTTACAGATGTTAAATATGTTTACTTAGCAAACAGTTCTGGGGTTTTTATTTCCCTCCTTTGCTGTGTTTTTGCTCAGTCTGGATGGACTGGCTGCTCAGTATACAAGCTGATGTGTTCATATAGACTCGGTTATGTCTCACTACTCTCCCCATCCAGGCGTGACGCTGCAGTCTGATCTGACACCATTCAGTCTCGGCTGCTGCTGCTATCTATCTATCTATCTATCTATCTATCTATCTATCTATCTATCTATCTATCTATCTATCTATCTATCTATCTATCTATCTATCTATCTATCTCTGTCTGTCTGTCTATCTATCTATCTATCTATCTATCTATCTATCTATCTCTCTCTCTCTCTCTCTCTCTCTCTCTCTCTCTCTCTCTCTCTCTCTCTCTCTCTATCTATCTATCTATCTCTATCTATCTATCTATCTATCTATCTATCTATCTATCTATCTATCTATCATCTATCTGTCTGTCTGTCTGTCTATTATCTATCTATCTATCTATACAAGTATAGGACCTGCTCGGGATCTGGGGTTATTCCAGATAAGGGATCATTCCGTAATTTGGATCTTCATACCTTAAGTCTACTAAAAAATCATGTAAACATTAAATAAACCCAATAGGCTGGTTTTGCTTCCAATAAGGATTAATTATATCTTAGTGTGGATCAAGTACAAGGTACTGTTTTATTATTACAGAGAAAAAGGAAATCATTTGGATTATTTGATTATAATGTAGTCTATGGGAGATGGTCTTTCCATAATTCAGAGCTTTTTGGATAATGGGTTTCCAGATAACATATACAGTAAGTCATTGGACCTCATTGGTCTGGTCAGAAACTCAACAGCATGTCAGTAAAATCTCTAATAACAAATGGAAATTACACATTGAATAATGCAGTGTTGTCCGACATGGTGGAGGGCCGATAATAGAAGCCAGTGGTGGCCACATCCCTTTAAACTGCACCTATTTAAACCACTTTTGTTAAGTGAACAATGTGGGCACTTTCAATCTGGGTCTGAGTTGTGAACAGTATAGGGTGTTAGGGGTGTGAATAATAGAGGTGTTACAGGTGTGAACAATACAGGAGTTTACTGTCTGAATTTGAGTGTAAACAATGCAGCGGCCATTTAATCTCAGTGCTGATACTTCAGTACTGAAATCACAGCAAGCAGACTTTCATATGGGGGCAAAAAAGGGGGTCACCAGTTGGACATCCCTGGACTAATGGGTATTTTTCATCTTTGAGACAAAACTTTATGATGTTACTTAGAAATGTTTGTCACATCACAAATGGCTCTAATCACGTGTAGTCACACTAGTGTCACATATACTTTTGCAGGTGTTTGTGCCGATGCCACAGAATTTAGAAGGATGGTTGTCCGAGGCGCATGGAGGCAGAATGACATTCTTATGCCCCAAGGAGCTAACACAGGATCATCGCTGGGTTCCTGTTCTTCTGACCACTCCTTGTCTAGGTTTGGATGAATAGAAATTAGGGATGGGCGAATTTTTTCGCCTCGTTTCGCCGAAAAAATGACGCCCATAGACTTGTATGGAGACGTGCGTCAAAAAAAAGAGACGCGCGACAAAATAATTTTTTTGCCGCCCATAGACTTTAATGGGCGTCTGCGACATTTCGCCGGCGGCGAATTTTTGGCGAAGCGAAACGGGTCAAATTCGCCCATCCCTGATAGAAATTAAAGTAAGAAGCCTAAACGCCTTTCTACAGTGAACTGGGTATTTAAAATACCTCTATGACTGGGAGTCATTCATTCCATTGAGAATTAGATGTTGTGTTGCAGACTGTGCGCACGTAGTGCCCTGTAACTGCCTCTTCCCTCTCCTTACTGTGTGTGTTTGAGGGAGAAATCCAACTCCTTCTGCACTGCA
This sequence comes from Xenopus laevis, assembly GCF_017654675.1. Classification (NCBI taxonomy): domain Eukaryota; kingdom Metazoa; phylum Chordata; class Amphibia; order Anura; family Pipidae; genus Xenopus; species Xenopus laevis. The sequence goes on along the minus strand of NC_054382.1, from coordinate 29,920,511 downwards.
GGGCTTTCCCTCTTCTACATCTCACACTCCTCCCACCATTTCCCTGAGCTTTTCATTCTTCAGCTCTCTCTCCATAAATTGACACCTGAATGAATGCCAATCCCCCCCCCCCCCCGGGTATATAAAGGGAAGACATCAGCAAGGCAGTTCACAGTAATAAGTAGAAGAGGAATTCACAGGGACTCTGCAGAGCTAACCATGGTTGTCTCAAGGCTCCAGTGCTGCATGCTCTACCTTGCGTGTATTCTCATAGAAAGCTGCGTGTCTTTTAAGAATGACGCTACAGAAATCCTGTATTCCCACGTGGATAAACATATCCAAGATAGTGCAAACAGCAGCACCCTGAATCAGGCTAGAAATGGAGGAAGAAATGCTGCAAACTCTGCACTGGACAGAACAAGTAAGTTACTTCGCTCTATTTTTACCTTAGTGATTCCTGTTTTCATTATGGCTATGAAATAACTGCAGAATATACTGCATTGGTGAGCACCATTGCAGGTCAATATCATGGCTTAGTAATCATCTAAGTGTCAGATAAGACATCTATCTGACAGCTACCTCTTATGCTGTGCTTTCCCAAGGATCTGTCTTTTCATATTGGAATAACTGTTTTTACATAGAGGATGGATCTGATATGAATGATAAAGCTAAGGGCATGTCACTTCTGTGATGTTTTCTTTCTTTAAAGTCTACTTTGTCTATTCCATACCAATCAGAGTAGATATGTAATAGATAAAAATAAATGGTCCATACAGGTAATATTACTCCAGCAGGGATGGGTTTAACCTAAACTTATCCAGCTCTACAATTTGTTACTAAGATGAGTCTTTTCTCTGAACGTTATGGGCATTTTGGTTTGTGGTGGAAAAAAACATACTGAAAATTCTATTTTTATACTTGATTGAGCATTTTCTTATAAATGAACTTATTTTTTCTTATTTTGTCCTCACAAAGGGAAACTCTCCCTATACTGTGACCCCTGCCCATTATGAATACCCTTTTAATTATACACCTTTAGCTTATTGCCCAGTCTTTATCATTAAGCTGTGTCTCAATTCCAAAGGATATAATAAATGAGATATATGTACCATCTGCTGCTACAGCTCCACCATCCTCAATGGCTGAGGATCCCTGGCATAAATCATACAACTTGTATAAATTAAGCTGTGGGCATACAGTATGTGATTATACAGTAGATATTTGGGCATGGTGCAGTGGGTATATAAGCACAATGTTATAGCGGTATGTGCATGGTGAATGACTCTGTGTATGATGCAGTGGAAATGATACAGTGTCTATATGTGCATTCTACAGTAATTAAATGTACATGGCTGGGAAGAGCTAGAGACCCAGGGATTTGTGGCTGCTGTAACATATCATGCAGCTTGGGATCTTCCAGTGATTTAGAGCTGCTATCACTTAGGTGTTATCTTATTAAACTGGAACAGAAACTTATTGGGTTTTTTATTGTTTACCCACAAAAAAAATATGCACATTAAACATGAAAACTAGTTTTTTTTTCAATATTCACATACTGATATGTGATTCAGTAGGCAAAGGAAAATATAAGAGAGGACGTTTTGCCTCTTCTTTACAGATAAAACATAGGCTGTGCCTGAAAGTGGTTCAAAGCTCATGTCAATAAGGTACATGGCTGTCAGATACAGAAAGGTCTGTAATACATGACTGAACCTTTGAGCATTAAGTGTAACAATCATAACTGTGTCATTTTCCTAGGGAACCAATTATGCGTATGATGTGTTACAAAAAGCTATATAATTTATTTTTCTCATGCATAGATTTTTACGGTTGTAAATCTTAGCCCCCTCCATCCATAGCCAACTATTGTCTGAGGATGCAGGGAGTTGCAGCAGATGGCAGTTATATTTGCCAGGCACAATAAAAGAAAGAACTGTACACTACATGCTGTATGAAAGCATACAACAGACTTTTCACTTTGCCATAAAGTTGCCTTTTTTAGCCCTTTTGGTAACGGCATACTAATTAGCTTAATATGCATTACTTTTAGCATCTATGTGAAACTTTGCAGAACTTATTATACAGTGAATAAAGTACCCCCTCTTGTAAAATATAAGGATATTATAAGTTACTTCTAATATCCTCATATTTTGCAACTGGGGGTTTATTTATTATAATACACAAGTTTCAGTGAGTCATGTGATAGAAATGACATCAGAACTCACCGTTTATAACTGATGACATCAGAACCCACCGTTTATAAGGATATAATTTACAGGAAATTCATGGCTTTTGTGTATTATATATTATATATATGCAGTGTTAAAAATTTGAGGCAATGAGAAAGGCTTAGAAATCACAGATCACCTTTAAAACAAAACTGCCTTTTATAATCATGTTGCCTTATAAAATTATACTAACCCCCAACACCTCCATTCATTTTATCATAACAGACTTCAAATGCTTATTATTCTTACATGTAAATTTAATTGAAATCAATGCATAAAAAGGTTTTTGTATTGGCAAATGGTGACGCACATGAAATCAGTATTTATTTTCATAATTCCCTAATAAAGGTAATAGGTTTAAAATGGACATGTTTAGAAGTTGCTTCTTTTTTTATCTCCCCTTAACAGTACTTAATATATTCCCCTGAAGAGTTTCCTCCCAGAAAAGAAGAACATATATATGAATCTGTCTTAACCTTCCTAAAAATCACTACGTCAACCCCTGCAGATAAGCAAAGGAAAAACTGGCTAATTGTTATATTTCTTCCCACTCTCACCTGTCTGTGTCACTTCAGCAATTTAAAGTATTATCTAGACATGAAACACTTTGATTTAGTTCCAGCATTTGTTTTTACTTCCTGGCTGAGCACTTATGAGCTGGAAGCCTCTGGCTAATGTAAACATAAGCACATTCTAATGAAACCTCCACCACCCTCTTTTTGCCTAAGGCTTTATCCCAATTTTAGTTGTCTGAAGGGGCCGTGGGGGGGGGAGGATATCTGGATCTAGATGAACAGAAGCTACATTTGGCTTAATTCCCATAGCACATTCATCTTAAAAGTTTATAAAAAACGTATTTGGACTCCCTGAATTTGAGGAGGAGAGGAATTGTCTCCTGAAATTTATGGTTTTGCAGAATTGGCTAGAGAAACCTGAACCCTCCAAACCTGCCATAACTCAGGCAAACACAATAATATTCACTCAAGACATCAGGCCAAACATTTGAAGATACAAGAGGCTTTTCCCTGTTATAAAGAGTTGTTTTGACGGATGTCTTGACATGGACTAATGTACTTGACACAGTCTACTTCTCCCATAAGCATTTACTCTCTTAGCAAAGTGCCCTGTCGTTTATTTTGTTTCCTTAGCATATGGGCACATCTCAGGTTCCATGTAAAAAAATAATGAGGACAGGAACCCATAGGGCGTGTCAAATATCCTCAAAAGGGATGATGGGCAGGGATATTAAATTTCCTAGTTCCTACAGTATAAGCAACAACAAATGTAATTTAGAATTGTTTTTTCTGCATTATATCTGTTATAAAGGATTGGTTCTTAAAGACATAGAAATGTTTATTCCCTTATAGAATCAGCAAGAGTAGGTTCCCGAGTTTTTGCAATAGTAATGGCCCTGTCATGTGATGTTAGTCAAATTTAGCTAAATGTATAAGAATATGAGGTCATGATGTGGTCTCTGACCTTTAAATTTGCATGAGGTCACGGGCCACGATTCCTTAAAAAGGTCACCAAACTCCCAACAGTTTGATAAAGTATGCATCAGTGAAAATTCTAACTAGAAATCATCTTAGTGTTCTTAGACTTGAGCAGAGAACTCCTGCTTTATACTATACATATATTAATGCAAACATCTTGCATGCATTTTATGTTTTGACATAACAACAAAGGTCTTATACTGTTGATAAATGGATATTTTTTTTTCTTTGGTAGATCACCATCAGGTTGGATGCAGAGAGCTGAGATCTACCAAGTACATCTCGGATGGACAGTGCACCAGTATCCAGCCTTTGAAAGAACTGGTCTGTGCTGGAGAGTGTCTTCCTCTTCCTATTTTGCCCAACTGGATCGGGGGTGGCTACGGGCTGAAATATTGGAGTCGAAGAAGTTCCCAGGAATGGAGATGTGTCAATGACAAGACCCGCACTCAGCGTATCCAGTTACAGTGTGAGGATGGCACTACTAGAACCTACAAAGTCACAGTGGTTACTTCCTGCAAGTGCAAGAGATACACCAGACAGCACAATGAATCCAGCCATAACTACCAAGGAGCTTCTCCCATTAAACCCGTTCACTCTCACCAACATCATCACTTCCACCACAACCGTGATAAGAAAAGACTAATCAAGATGTCCAAGCACATTCCTAGCTAGAAATAAAGATGCTCAATTTTGAACTGATTCTTATGACTGTACGTCTCCAAAAGACTGACTTTGTCATTTCTTTTGGAAATGAAAAACCTGGGTTTTTTTTTTGTAACAAAGATTATTAATATGGAGAACACAGATAATAACACTTTCATCCTATTTTGTCTCACGTTATTTTGAAGGACTGACGTATCTTTTCCAGAGAATATAAAGAAGTTTTGTGTCTAATACTTTTACTGAAAAGTAAAAGGTGCTTCAAACAGGTTCAAACAAGCTATGTACTAGAATTGTATCTTAGAATAATTTATATAAAGTCTCTCTTCTTGTTATATGGTTCTTATACATGTGTGCTCGAATATTTTGTGGCAAGACAGAATTGGTTGCTAAAGGGAAAAATATTTCTCAGATTATTTAAACACATTTAAAGCAATAACACTTGCATATTACCAATAATTTTTAAACTAGGCAGAAAAGTATATTGCGTTGAACAATAATTCCCCTATATTTATTAATAAAATTGAGGGCTGATATATATTAACTGCTTTTTTTTTTAATAACTCCAATTTTCATCTGGTTATCAACAGAGGAGGAAATGTTGGTCTGCTATAGGCAGATTAGATAGATTTCTAGTGCAAAAAGAAAGCAATACACCCATTTACTGACAAAAGCACTGTACATGGGAATAGTTCTCCTCTAATGCAGGGATTTGCAACTGTGGCTTCCCAGCCATTGTTTATTGGGGTAAGTGTTTTATATCTGCTCCACTACTGGGAAGTCATGTGCTGCAATTCCCTTCTGTAGAAAAATGATGGTCAACAACACATCAGCTGATACCCGTACATGTTAATATTTGTCGAGATGTCTTGTGTAAAATGTGCTCAAATACATTGGTGAAATAAAAGTTCTCTAATTCTTTGGGTTAAATGTTTGCCTTGAAAGAAAAGTATAGTAGAGTGTGACCCCTGCCAGTCAACTGATCAACAGTCCCGATAAATAGATTTTCAACTCTAATCTAGCCAGATTGTCATTTTCAGACTACAAATTCATACACCTCACAAACAGGGATGGTTGGTAATTTGTCAAAAACCATGGTTGACCAAATATATCATGTGGGGTGGTTGATTCCTATAGGGATAGATTCAATAAAAACACAAAATTCAGCAAACATATTTATTTGTTCCTGGAGTTCTGCAAACATCTACCACTGTGACGTGAATCGCCATAAAACTCATGTATGTTGCCTGTGTCATTTTAAAAGGGTTGAAAGCTTTCTGAATGTGATTTTCATCTGTACAGTGCATTTTGTTGTATAGCTTTTATATGTATGAAAGTATTTTCCTACAGTTTGTAAGTAGGTTGCCACCTTGTATATTTTTGTTGTAGATAATGTAAAATAAATATGTAGTATTTGTCGTATATTTTTACATTGTGATATTTTTATTAGCACATTATATTTGAATGTTCATTAAAAAAACTATTTTGTGCAATCCAGAACCCAAACTACCAGTCTTTTATTCAGAATATAACAGCAAACTCAACCTGAACATGCCTACAGTTAAGATATTTATTTAAAAATGAGACTGAACATTTCACATATGTCTCAAATACAGTCAATAGTAGTAATTAGGAGTGCTCTACCCTCATTAAAACCTATGTAGGTTTCAGGTGCTAAACTGGAAGACCCTCGTCTGCTTTTTGGGTCAACTGATACATCCAAAGAAAGAAATCCAGTAGCACACTTAAATTGATTCAAAATCCGTAGTGATTTATTTAGCCCATATATGAACAAACAAGGGCAACGTTTGGACCCTTTATCAAGCTTGGTTTGATAAAGGGTCAAGTAGGGCCCTAAATGTTGCCCTTGTTTGTTTATATATAGGCTAAATAAATCACTACGGATTTGGCATCAATTCAAGTGTGCTACTGGATTTCTTTCTTTGGATATGTCTCAAACACAACACACTACATGGGTCATTTGCAACTTCAGTGTGTAATTTCAGGCACAATTGCTATGTTTTTGACCCATAATTCTAGTCACTGTGGTCAGCAGGGGGAGTTGAACCAGACGCATCTACAGCTGGAATGCATCAAAAATGCTGCATTTGGGTTCAAACTTTTAGTGCAAATCAGATGCAACAGCTCTGAAAAGTTTTCAGGTATCATTTCCGGTATTCACCATGAGAGTGAAGTTTGCATCCTATTCAGAGGCATTCCAAGGGTCTTTGCTGCCATGTAGTGGCCTTTTAGATGCCTGTGCCTGTTGTTACTTTTCAGAGCACCGGAGCAGAGCAAGCGGGGCTGTATTGCTAGAGAAGAGAGCGCAATTGAGGGCATAAGGAATTTTTCTTAAATCGCCTCATGGCAGCAGTGCCCCATGTCCTATACTTTTGTTACAACTGCACTACACAGACAACCGTGGGAACCCCTGAAGATACCACTCCACTACTCCAAAACCAGGCAGTAGTTCCAAGCTATCCTCGTAGGCCAGGATTCCTCTTTAGCAAAAATGTGAGTGATTAATGCCTCCCAATACATATAATAAGCTGCCAACTACAATGAAGACCAAATATGCTGTTGGAATTATGAAAGCCACCTACCCAGTCCTCCAAATCAACTAAAAGCTATCTCTTAAAATGTTGGAATTAGGCTGCTTCATGGTTGAAAGCCAAAAGATGCCCTCCATGGCATGACAACACAAATGCCAGCCTACTGGCTAACTGGGACAACTGCATAGTGTCTAAAGTAAAACGTATAACCCATAAGGGCTTATTTTCAAAGGTAGTTCAAAACAAAACACAAAGGCAACCCTTGAAATACATACTGTCAAGGCATGTGTAAATTACAGGGCTTCCCTGTGCCAAAATGCCTTGCACCCCAAATATGTACCCAACGCTTATTGCTGCATGGTGCACACCAGTATTTTTCAGTAGCTTGACATGTGCAATTCAGTGCCAATATTTGTGCCTAGCAATACACCTTACAATTGTAAATGAGGCTTAACATGTGTTAAATGGTTGTGTATTTTGGTACTCTATATTTATTTCTTTGCCTTAATTATTTAAAGGTGTTTATTATATTTAGGTGAGTCTGTTTATGTTTATGTAGTAGAAATCTTCTTAAAATAGAGGTTATTTACATACCTCATACTACACAATTGTATTGTCTTAAAACAAAAAATTATTGAAATTATTATTTTATGTTTTCAGCACCCATCTATGCATGTAGAACTGTTGGTATAACAGCACAGATACTGTACTGTATAATTCTAACCTGTACAATATACTGGAACATGGCTTCTCAGGGGAAGGATATGAAGAGCAACCAAATGAAAGAACTAGAGAAGTCAAGGTGGGCTGAAAACAGACAAAAAGCGATCAAATGATCAATAAAACAGTGAAAGTTTTTTAAAGGAACTCACATGCATAAGCTATGCACACAAAAACTTATTTATTAATGCACTGCAATGTGCAAAGTGTAAAATGCACATGGAGAACAACTAGTCACAAGAACAGAAATGAATAATTTGCTTATAATTTCTCACATATTAGGGCAAATGATATGCATTTATTGCATATTGCAGGGGATTTTTGATTACTCTTACCCAACTTCACTCTATTCTCCTGTTTTTATGTTTCCATTATCTGGGCTAACTCCGTTTTGTCTGCCAGGTTAGTGACACCTCCCCCATTAATTAAGTGACATTAATTTAAAAAAAAAGCTATAAAAATTGTGACATTCTATAGGATATTAAAACTTAAGGTGGCCATAGAAGTAGAGATCTACTTGTTTGGCGATGTCACAAAATAAGGGGATCTCTCCCTGATATGCCCACATTGAAGTAGGTGATATCCGGCTGATCCGATCATGGGCCTGAGGGCCCAACAATCGGATCATAATGGATGCGATACGGGTGGTCAGATCGCGGGACCACAAGGCCGCACAGATGCTACGGGATTTTTTAACCTGCCCAATCAAGATTGATATAGATCGGGGGAGTCTGTCGGATAGGCGCACACACAGACCAATAAGCTGCCGACTCGGTCTGTTGGTAGCTTATATCGGCCCGTGTATGGGGGCCTTTACTTTACATCAATTAACATTTATCATCACCCAGCCTATTAAGAGGAGTGTACCCTGATTTGTTTCTGTGGAAGATATTTGTGTCATGATTTAATCTCTAAAACAGATTGTGATATGTAAATCTGGGAGGCCTTTGGGTTTGTTTACACAACTGATGGGTTCACTGATCATTTAAAAGGCTACTATACTTATACTCAATGTAAGTGTGTTTCCTTTTAGTTTACATTGTAATTTTAGTCATGCCTAAACTGCAACTGTCCAAAGTATTCTGGCTACAGCCAAACACCACCCAAGCGTGCCTGTGGTTTAAGTATAAAGGTGTGTGGGTGTTTGTAATTACAACATTTTTCGCATGGAGATCCACAGTGGAACAATTCCCTATGGGGTTGGTCAGCAGCAGCTACCCCCTTGGACTTCCTGGTGCCAGTGGCCATATAACTCTTTTATGGGAAACCAAGTGGGTGTATGGATTTGTGAATGAGAAGTCACGGTATGCCTCCTCTGTAAAGGATAAGATTTGTAAATCGTCGAAAATTGGATCCTAACGGCAGAATAAGAACCCTCTAAATCTCCTCATAGTCCGAAGGAGCATAGCACCATTGTATGAATGCAATGTATGATATACAGTGCTACTGAAAAAGGGGGTGTGATAGACTGGCTTTGTCAACTCTTTCAGGAACACTATAATAACTCTTGGTTCAAGGTAACTGGTGGAAATTTCATGTTTTCTATAAACTATGGAACCACAAGGCAGTCCTTTAGTTATATAATTCAATGACTAGTCTTCCAGAGCCCCCCCGATAATGGGAATCATAGATTTGACTTTTAATTTATTTACTCGCTTTCAAATAAAAGCTGAAAGTTATATCAACAATGAACTGCCCCCTTGAAGCAGTCAACTGAATTTTATCTTTTGGAGTCATCAAATGAACTATTTGCAAGACACCATGTTCAATTTTAATACTAATACGTGTGGCTTATTCTTCTTAACTAAATTCAATGAATGGATTGGCCCCCAAAAATCATGTAAAGGTCTGCTGAGCCTTTTAAGATCATTAGGACAGTCATTGTAAGGACTAGATTTTTCACAATAAGAATTACAGATGTGATGGAAGTAATAATTACCTTTCAGACTCGCTTGACTGTTGGTTTGTGACAGGCAGCATTAACTAAATTGCACTGATCACAAGTATATACTATTCACCATCTTGTGTATGTTGTTTGTATGCTTTTGGTGATTCTGTGCAATATATTTCAACATAATAGGTCTGTAAAACATTAAATTAAGCAATTAATAATAATGCTAAGGTTTGTCAGTTGTAATGGATTACTTAATACTAATGGTTGCAACCTGAGATTTTCCAGCTGCTGCAGTAAATATCCCTTACTTACACCAGCTGCCTTATACTAAAAACATGGATATGCAACTTGACATCCCAACAACTGAGTAAACTACATCTCAATAGGGTTTTTTTGATATACTGTATGTAGTGCTACAGGCTCCTGAGGCCAGGAAAACAACCTAGGAGGTTATTGTGACAAAAATAATATTTTAAGCACTGTTAAGGCATTACTTGGTAAATTCTTCAACTGGTAGATACACAGAAAACACCTTTTTTAAACAACTAAGGTATCCCCATCTTTAAATACCTTCTCAATCTTGCCCCTACATTTTCCCCTATGGTATTCAGGGGCATCCAATGCTGGAAGTTTGGAGGGATGTGGAGGGTTGTCAACCCTCTACTCATTTAAATCTGCAAAATGGCATCCCATCAGGCAGGATACGATAATTTAAATTTTTATTTGTAATACTGGAGTTTTCTTTTGCTCCTCTTTACTTCTCTATGCTGTATAATACATAATGTGCAACATTGGCATTTCCTACAGCTTCAGATACAGCTTATATTTTTTCTCAAAGTGCAAGTCAAACAGGAATTGGATAGTACGAAAAGTAAACTTGATGAAAGAAGAAAAGGGAGCTAATTAAAATATAAATAAATATAAAAACAATCACAAATTATTCAGATTATCAAACGAAAACCAGCATCAAACAGCCTGACACCTTCAAACATCTGAAGGCAAAAAACATTGACTGCCATTGACTTTTACATGCCTTTAGGTTTTAGCTGGAGTACTTTCGGATTTTTAGGATCTTTGGAGTGTAATAAATCTGAGGTTTTTTCCCCCTTATAAACTAGACCAGAAAAATTTGAGGTTTAATAAATAGGCCCCTAGGTGTAGCTTGTAATTGATAGTGTGGCTTATTCTTGGTGCACCACACTATGCGTGGCATGCATAGCATTTCTCCACTTTTTTCAGAAATCTCAGGGCACTAATCACAAGTGCACAGTACCAGAATCTTAGATCACACCCATTGTAAATGTTACACAAAAGATCACCTAGCAGTTAGGAAGGTTTTGCAAAGACAAAAGGTCGAAGAACCCACAAATTATTTCACTGAAAGTCAGCATGTAACTGTAGAGGAAACAGTCTCTGCAACTGCCGGGGGCCCAGGAACAATAGGGGGCCCACAGGAACTGTGATTGATAAGGGCTGCAATAATATATGTTTACGGATAATATCATGTTCCCAAAGTTTGTCCAATGGGTACAATGATCTGGCTGTGGGGCCCATTAACTAGTCGTTCCAAAGCTAAATAGTCCTTGTAGGAGATAGCTCATATAATTACTTAAATAGATCTAAATAGTTGATTTAATGCAACAGTAAATAGTTCAACTGATTAATGCACTGGTTCAGGCAATTAAGTAAGTTCAGGACGCTTCTACATAAGTTACATATGTTTGCACCACCTGTCCTGGTCATTCCCCTCAGGTCAATATATGACTGGGCCCCTGACAAAGGCCCCTGTACCCAATCTGAAAATGTGGGAGGTCGTTTTTGTGGATCTTGATCCCAAGAAGATACCTCAATAAGTCCACCCAATGCAGCTGAAGCTGAGAACCAAACCTAGAGTAACAGTTTTTCAATCAGAAAACAAGAATATCACCCCCTCAGACTGTCCACAGACAACAAGAAGTCAGGACCCAAGGTAAAAAACCTATAAAATACAAGAAGGACAAAACAGACAGAAAAGACACATCTTACGTTAAAGGAGCACATCATCCAAAAAGGTAAAATGCAGAGACTAATGTCCTCAAGTGGATCAATTCATCTTAGATTTTTTCTTTAGTTTTGTACAAACCATAAAGCATATCTATTTCATCTGTAAGTGCATTTTTAAGTAGAAAATGAGCTGTCACAAGTTTTGTCTTGACATTTGGTATTTGGAACTCAGCTTCCCAGCGAGGATATTAGGGAAGTGCTAAATAATGGCGTAGAGTGATCTAACATCTCTCTCAGAGATAATATTCTTCATTTATTTGCCAAGCTGACAGTTATTTCCTGTGAATGCTGTGACAAGGCCCTAAACTGATACAAATTGTCTGTGTTCAATTAGTGCAATTTGGATTTCATGGAGGACAATGTTAAGACATCTGCTTACCTTGAGCTACAGTTACATTTGGTGAATATAAAAATAACGACTGTATGTAAAACTGTACTGTTAGTATCAAGCAACACTATCTAAAGAACCCAGACTGAAATACATTTGAGGTGTATGTTTAATCTGTAGAGAGGAACAACAAGAATAAACAAAGATAGTATTTCTAGCCAGGGTTAAAAGATTGAATCAGTCTAATTTGGTCCAACTCCCATGTGTCTGAACCGAACAAGATCCACTCATATCAACACCTCACCAAACAAACATATCTTTCTGCACATTGCCAGCTATTCCGGTCCAAGTACAGGTCCAAATCTGAAGCCTCATTTTGTAGCTGCAATCGAAAATGTGGCATACAAAATTGGACATATTCACGCCATTCATAAAAAGCAAACATACTCATTGCACTTTTGTGTTCTGGACTGCCCAGCATGGGCTTATGAATAGTGCTTTAGCATGCTGACGCTAGGAACTCTGAATTTACATCATCCTAGATGTGGTGGTAATTACAGGGTACACTTAATAGACTAATGCAAATGTTAATGTTACAAACATTTGTGTACTGAAAATGACAATATCCTTGATCTGATAACACTGACATGCACAGTACTATAGATATATTCTGCTCACATATGGGCTGTTTCATTTATATTTAACATAAAAGTGAAAGATGAATTATTTTAAAAACATTTTTATCTATTTACCGTATATACTCCAGTATAAGCCGAGTTTTTCAGCCCCCAAAATATGGTGAAAAACTCTACCTCGGCTTATACTCGGGTCAAGCGCAAAAACAGTTGCCGGCGTCTGAGAATAGTCGCCAGCGCCCAAGAATAGTCGCCAGCGTCCAAGAATAGTCGCCGGCGTCCAAGAATAGTCACCGGCGTCCAAGAATAGTTGCCAGCGTCTAAGAATAGTCTCCAAGAATATTCGCCGATGTCCAAGAATGGTCGCCGGCATCCAAAAACGAGACGCCGGCACCTCCAATGGGAATAGAAACCCTCAATTTTTTGATTGAAACTTACCAGAAGCTGCTGCATTTCTCACCCTCGGCTTATACTCGAGTCAATAAGCTTTTCCAGTTTTTGGAGGTAAAATTAGGTACCTCGGCTTAAACTCGGGACGGCTTATACTCGAGTATATACGGTATACTGAAAAGGGAATTTAGTTGATGGAAAAAAAAGGTTAAGAAAAAGGTTGTCTTAAAAGATTAATGGATGAACTAAATGATAAATGTGCTTTATTTATACATAACTTGTGTAATTAATTTTCTCTTATAGGGCTTGTATCATCCCCCCCCTCCCATTAAGGTATCATATTGATAGTATCATGTATATCTCAACTAAATTAAACCCAGGGGTCTGCTATTTTAGGAAGTTGCTTCATTAAAAAGTCATTATATTACAAACATCAGTGACATATCTAGAGCAGATCAGACTTTGCATCCGTACCGGGCAACTAAAACAAGGTAAAATGAAACAGTCAAGCTGTTGTGAAGTCATTTGACATAGTTTAGTATAAATGCTGAAAGTACTGACCTACAGCATTTATACTATGTAGGACACTTCAGCTTATAGGTGAAAACCCCAGCAATTTTTCTTAAGACAAAGAAATGAGAATTATTTGATTATATTATATGGCCAAAAGTATGTAGACACATGCTTGTCCAATATCTTATTCCAATTCTCAGTGAGAGAGTCAAGAGTCTGGGAGCCAAGTTAGTAGGAGATTGCAATAGTCTAAATTAGAAAGGATAAAGACACAAATTAGTGTTTGAGTAGTTATTAGTACTTGTGAAAAAAAGGAGTGTATTATGAGTTTTTGCGAGTGCTGTTAATATTATATGCGAAGGAGAGGGACTGGTCAAAGATAACCCCCAAACAGTGTGCCAGATTAACAGGGTTAATTGGTAGAGCTTGAGATGGCATTAGTTTATTTAGATGGAGATAGCTTGGAGGCAGTTAGAGATCTGGGTCTGAATGCCAGTGGTTAGTGAAGGAGTGTTTAAAACCAAATGAAGAGACACTGTCTCCTAAATAGAGAGTGTGCAAGAGAACAGTAGAGGACAGAACCATGAGACACTTCCACACTAAACTCAACCGGAAAGAAGATTTGTTAGGAAGAGAGAAGGAGCCATTCGAAAGGTAGAAACTTGAGAACCAAGATGCAGCTGGATCATTAATACCAAGAGAATAGAGAATTTGCATTAGAAGAAAATAGTGAAAATTATCAAAAGTGTTGTATAAGTGTCCTTTGGCCTTGGCAGTCTGGAGATCGTTTGCAGCTCTACATAAGACTGTCTCGGTGGCATGTGCAGGCTGCTAGCAGTAAGAAAGGGACAGGGTGATTGTTAAATGGGCAGGATGGTTTCATTGTAGCCTTTATAAAAATGGGCTTGACACAGGCCTGGCTGAATAAAGAATGGAAAGTACCAGAAGATAGAGAGGAATTGAATATATATGATTAATGCTAGGCAAGGGTACACTGTCTCAGTATTGATGAGGCCATAAGATGAAGTCAGTATGTTATAGATGGAAAGGATTAGAGAAGACAAGAAACTTTATACTGAGTAACACGAATAAAAAGAAACTCTACTTTGGTTGACTCTACTTTGCTTTTAAAGAAGTCAGCAATGTTCTTGGGAGTATGTTCAAACGTGACCAATTGATTTGGTGAGGGATGTAGAAGGGAGCTGAATATGAAAACAAGTGTTGTGGGTAAGCTTTGTTACTATTTGTGTATTACTGTACATTGGCTTAGCCTGGGAGAGGACAACATTGAGGAATGAGAAATAAATATTAGAGGAAGTCAGCTTTTGTTCTTGATCTCCTCCAAATGGGCTCTGTGGATAGTGCTCAAGAATCGTGTGCAGAGTTTAGCCAAAATCACAATTCTAGTGCATTTTGACAAAAAAGGTTGTATCCATGGGATCTCATCATTTCCAGTGCTCTCCATCAAAATTCCTTTTAATGTATATCAGTTCATAATGTTTTTAACATATAGAATCTAGACATTGTTGCCATGTTTGGTATTGACAATTCCCATAGGGGCATGTTTCTTAAAGAGTGACATTAGAGATCGCCACAGTCCGCTAGAGTGAAATTCCGCCACTCTCCATTAATGCCTATGGGATTTTGAAAGGCATATTTATCAAAGGGTGAACTTTCACTTTCAACCATTGGTAAATGCTCTAAAAATGCCATAGAAATGAATGGGGAGTGGAGGAATTTCATTCTAGTGGACTGTGGTGATCTCTAATTTCACTCTTTGATGAATTCAGTATGCCCCATAGAGTCAATTTTAAGCAAATAATTTAAATTTTTAAAAAAATATTTTTGTTTTGTCTGTAATAAAACAGTACCATTGATTTCTACATGACCTTTGCAGCTTTGAGATGGAGTACTTCTTTATGTGGACTTTAAGCAGCATAGGGGTATAATAAATATCGAAAGGTTTTTTTTCAACATAAAATTGTGTCTTCCCTTTTTAAAACTCGGACTTTAATAAATAACCCCCTAAGGGCAGGACTACACGGCCGATTCCGTCGGGATCTGCTGCGCTGCGAAAAATCGCAGGCGTCGCGTTGGATGTGACGGAAACAAGGTAAGTAATGGCAGTGTCGAATCGTGTTGCATTGTTGATGCGACACGACTGTCGGATGCAGACGCAGCGTGCAGAGTCTGCATCCGAATGTCGTGTCGCGTCACATCAACATTGCGACACGATGCGACAATTGAATTACCTTATTTCCGTCGCATCCAACATGACGCCTGTGATTTTGCGCAGCGAGTCGGATCGCGGTGGATGTTTAAATGATTTTTAGTAGTGATGGGCGAATTTGCGCCGTTTCGCTCCGCCGAAAAATTCGCGAATTTCGCGCGAAATTCGCGAAACGGCGCCGGCGTCTCGTTTTTGACGCCGGCGCCCGTTTTTCCGACGCCGGCGCCCGTTTCTGACGCCGGCGTCCGTTTTTCAGGAAAATTTTTTTTGACGCCGGCGAATTTTTTCCGCGAATATTCGCGGGAGTTTCGCGAATTTATTCGCTGGCGGCGAATCGCGCAAATTCGCCGCGAATTCGCGCCTGGCGAATAAATTCGCCCATCACTAATTTTTAGAAGACCTATATGGTGATCCAAATTATGAAAAGATCCCTTATCTGGAAAACCCTCGGTCCCTTGCATTCCACAGCATTTGTACTGTATGCATTGATGTGAGCAACTGAATTCATTTTTTGAGTGACCATTTTGGTTGTAAGTGAGCCATGTAGTATTTGAAACTGGGAATCACCAAGCTGTTACTTTAGTTTATTCCCACAATTCAAATATTTAATTGTTTGGTTCGAAAATGCTAAGTATTATGTAAATGTAGTTGTTAAAATGAAATTCCAGCATGTACTGAGCAGTCAACATCAGTAAAAGGTGGTATATTAAAACTAGGTTTGAGTCCACTGGAATCAAGACAAGTCCATCAAGTGATACCTGATACACCAGATTGTTATATCAATGCTATCCGGTGCATGTGTGTGTAGAGCAAAGGAAAAAGGTGTTTTTAATCAGCAATGAAAATCAATTTGTCACAGACATTGCTGTAACACTTACCTTATGTTATTAAAGCGTGCCTTATATTTTCCTGTTCAGGTTCACTGATGGATGAATAATGTAACTAGGAAACATAAAGCAATTAGGCAGCACAATATTGTTAGATAGGTAAGCGGTAAATATACGTTTAAATCATAAAATTTTACTTTCACATGTTGATGACAGAGTTACACAGCTGCTTTACACGCATTGAAGGTTTAATAATAAATTACCCAGTTCTAGCTCTTACAAATGTATGACCTTTTTTCTATTTTCAGGCAAAATACACTGCAGATGACACAAGTCTGTGCATATGAATTTTTGCCACAATTCTATTTTTCTTTTTTGCACAAAAACTCACAAGTTAAAATTATATTTTCAAAACTCTAATGTCTGGTATGTATTAAGCATGGAAACTCGAAACGCGAAATCGGCATCTAAAAGCTGGCCAGGTCAAACGAAGTTGTCCTGGGCAAAATTCAAGCCATTTTTTTTAAATTCATGATTTTCGAGTTTGGAAACTCACAAATTTGAGTTTTTAAAGCTTCTAAACTCGAAAAATTATATTATAATACATATAAAAAGTATTTGAGGTTTTTAGGCCTATATGTCAACTAAATCGATTTTTATACATTCTGATTTTTTCATAAATAAAAAAACAAATAGTTTATTCGAAGTAGAAAAAAACTCACAAATTCAATGTTTGATAAATAAGCCCATAAAAGTACCTTAATGGGTTATGCTTTTACCATAAATACTGTAGTTGAAATGGTGTTTAAAGGGAAACCAAAGCTCTTCGGAAACATGGTCTTTTTCTATGTTGCCTTCCATGGGCACACACCCTATGCAACTTAAAAGAGATCCTATTTAGGAGCCCCATTTCCAGGTCCTTCAATTGCGACCCTTCTTTCCCTCTATTTCTGAGCAAACTGCACACTTGATACACTGTCCAGGATGCAGAGTACTTGAGCACAGGCACATTTTGCACATTGAGGCACAGTACTGCACATGTCAGAGTGAAGGTCACTCATGGAACCTTGAAGGCTCTATCATAAGTATAATGGCAGACACAGCAATGTTGTGCATTTTGTCACTCAGAATTGCTACCCCCATTCTACATAAATTGGAATTGTCTGGTCCTCTCAAAAACAACCAGTGTAGAAGGGAAAATGGAAGCATAAAGGTGTCCTTCCTCCTGCACCCTAATATGTGAATAAAAGTGAGTTATTCCGCTCATTCATCTGAAGAGATTGTTCAGTTTGAGTCACGAATTTTAATATTGTTTTTTTTTTGACTGACAGACTCAAATTACATGCAGACAAAGGTGTTCATCTCGAAACTAAACAACACAAATTAAAGGGTGTGGCACCAAAAGGCATGTATTAGGGTTAAAAGGCCATGGGTACAGCTGGCCAGAACGATGACAGGTAGGTGTATTGCTTGGCTCATGATCAGTAATATCTTCAAATCTCAGGATACTTAAGTATATCATTTAAAAATAACTATAGTTCAAAACATATGCAGCACTCACATCCCAAAAGTATGATCCTAGACCCAGAGTTAGTTGGAAAGCAAGTGGTCTCCACCTGGACCCAGATGACTGGGAGGAGGTGGTGGAGAATCTCTAAGCTCCATTGATAAGCACGAGAGATAAACTCATTCAATTTAAAATCATACACCAAACCTATCTGACGCATAAGAAACTGTATCTAATGGGTCGGCTCTGAACACTCCAGATGCCTTTGCTGCAACGGACCTGAAGCTGACTTCATCCACCTACTTTGGATCTGCCCAGATATCCAGAGATTTTGGCAACAAATCAAAGGATTTTTTTCTTGTGAACTTTCTTTACCCCAAGTTCTAAACCCAATCACATGCCTCTTGGGCCTGGTGGACTCCTTACTACCAACGATTGCATCCAGATCACTTATCAGAGCTTTGTTGTTATACGCAAAGAAAACTGTGGCCTTCACTGGATGGGGCCTTCACCCCCTACTCTCAGCAAATGGATAAAGCTGGTAAACTCTCAACTGGAACTTTCATAGACTAACATACTTGGCCAGAGGATGCCCACAGAAGTTCAAGAAAATATGGAACCGATGGCTAGAATCTCCAGCAACAGCCACCTAAAAAACTTCCATGCAATCTCCACCCTTACACCCCCCTTCTCTTTTCTCTTCTTCCATTTCACCCCTTCATAATGGTATTCATAAAGGCAGATTTATTAAGGGTCCAATTGAAAATTCAAATTTTTTTATGGTCAAAACTCTCAAATTCAAATTGTGAATTATCCAAACTCGATTCGAGTTTTAATTCGAATTTCGAGATTATCCTACTCAGGCCCTTTAAGAAATCAAATTCGACTATTCACCACCTAAAACCTGCCATGTTCATGTATAAGTCAATGGGAGAGATCCAGGGACCAATTTGGACATGTTAGTAGCCTTCCTGACATTCTTTTGGTTGGTTTTGGTTTGGTTGAATTCGATTCGAGTTTTTATGTTGGTAAAATCCGTCCAAGTTTTAGATATTAGATTTTTATAATAAAATAACCCCCCTATCGAATTATTTTGAGTTGTAAAAAATTCACATGGATTCAAAATTCGACCTTTAATAAATGTGCCTCCCAACATGCCTCTGTTTCATATAATTCTTCTGTGCATGACAAGTTTGAGAATGATGCCCAATTAGTGGTGACATTGCAGTTGTGTTATTTGTGTGTTTTACTGTAGCTGCCCTACGCACACACCCAGCAATAGGAGGTTTAGGAACCACCTGCCTGAAAGTCAGTTTAGCCATCCAAAGGATTTCCATTACACGTCATCCTAGCTCCAAACTTAAGGTCACATCTTGCTCATTAAAGGAGCTTGCAAGTTGTGGCTAGGAGGTCACACTTGGATCATTTTTCCTGTGCATTTATTTGCCATTGTAAAATAATCCGGTGTAACACAATCTAACAATTAATAATTCAACACGCTGTGTGTATGTTCACTGTATCTTATTGATGGGTATTTTCACCTTCCTTGCTAATAAGCTAAACACTCGTAACATGTCCCGTCTGTTCCTTGCACTCTTCTTACTGATGAGCTGATCAGTTATTGAAAAAGGAGCCTTAAAAAGCAGAGCTCAAATGCAGGTTGAAAAAAGTAACAACACAGTTTTATTTAATGCAATATACTTTGGACTTATATGCGAATAACGCACCATTTCATAGCAATAGCTACAGAAAACATTTCTGAAATGTCCTATTTAACTCATTAACTCATTAACTCATTTTATTTATTGCAGTGTTGTTCTGTTGGTTGACTTAGGGGCCGATTCACAAAGGGTCGAATATCGAGGGTTAATTAACCCTCGATATTCGACTGGGAATTAAAATCCTTCGACTTCGAATATCGAAGTCGAAGGATTTTAGCGCAAATAGTGCGATCGAACGATCGAAGGAATAATCCTTCGATCGAACGATAAAATCCTTCGAATCGAACGATTCGAAGGATTTTAATCCAACGATCGAAGGAATATCCTTCGATCAAAAAAGAGACAGTACTTCGACTATCGAATGGTCGAATGGTCGAACGATTTTTAGTTCGAATAGTTCGATTCGAAGTTGTAGTCGTAGTCGAAGGTCGTAGTAGCCCATTCGATGGTCAAAGTAGCCCAAAAAACACTTTAAAAAGTCAGACTCATGGTTAGTTAAATTCATGACATTATGAAATATTTGCATGGGTTGGCTGACAGTTGGTTGTCTGTTCACAGCCAGAATCTGTATTTTAGATTTCATTTACAGTAAAGGCTGCAATATCTAGGATGAAAACTCTACCAAACATTTGTATGAGCATCTTTATAAGCTTTCAAAGAGCTAACCATTTTTATTATGTGCATAATAGTAAGCCAGATTTTATCCATGGTTTGGTATTTTACCAAATTAATTTGGGTATCAAAGAAGGCCAATAAAACTTTTACACGGGGTGGGATTCATTTAATTCTTCTTTCACATTTTTTTGTTTTTTTATAAACAGAATTCCTACTGAAAGAAATATCTTGTCTGTCTTCTGCTATTTCCTATACTGCTGATTCTGACTACATCTGCCTTTGACACAATGCTGCAACAGCTATGAACCAAAACTTCCCTCAATGCCCTACTCCTATGATTCTTCTTCTTTATAGGTCTGTTAATCACAGAGCAGAACAAGGTATTATGGGATTTGGAGTCTTGGTTCTGAATCGGACTATGGCGACATTTACAATAACATGTACTTTAAAATCAGCATTTGTAATGGCTGCTAAAATTGTTTAGTGTTAAAATTCTTCCATTATGTAAAATATTATATTTGGGTTCTAAACCCTTGATATGATATGGAAAAAACCTTTTTCATAGTTGGTTCAAGGAGTTCAGCATTAGACCAATCCTTAGGCCATAATCATCAAGTATGTTTTTGTTTCACATGTCTTTCTATGGGTTTTTTTCCGTTTACTGTAGTAGTTTACTGTACAGTGGATATACTGATTAGGATTTTTAGTCTTGAAAAATATGTATGCTAAATTTCATTTAGGGGGTTATTTATCAAACGTCGAATTTCGAAGTTGTTTTTTGACTCTAATAAATCCGAATGTACTCAAAACTCAAATAGGAGGTTATTTATGAAAAAACTCAATTGTCTCACATTCGATCCAATAGGAACAACCCAAATTAGAATCAAGTTTTTCTCCAAAAAAAAAAACTTGAATGTCAGAAAGGCTATTTATATGTTCAAATGGTTCAACTGACTTCTGCCATAGACTTCTGCATGAATTAAAATTTGAGTTGGTGGTTTTAAATTTGAAATTATGAGATTTGACCAAAATTTTTTTTTCGAAAATTCAAATTTACGTTTCGAACCTTAGTAAATCTGCCCCTAAGGATAAATGCAAACTATGTAAACTTGGTTTAAAACCATTTTCAATAAATGTATGTTTTCTCCTAGCTCTCCTGTATTGTATAGTAAGTTGTTCTGACCCTCAGTAATTGAAAGTGCCTGGCACTTAGGCTGGTCTGAGAAAGTAGATGAAAATGTTCTACGAAGCTTTTAATCTACAGTGAAACCTCAATTTTACATCCCCTGATTTTAAGTTTTCCCTCATTTTACATTGTTGTTTTATGGTCCCACCTAATAATACATTTCCCTGATTTTACATTTTCCTGGATTTTACACTTTTTTTTCTGGTCCCCTGAAAAACCTAAAAATGGGGATTCTACTGTATTTGTTTTAATTAATATGGTTTTACTTCCTTTTAATTACTATATGTGAATAATTGTTGAATGTTAAGAGGTCTATAGGATGCAAGCACACTATAGTAAAACCCTCATGTTTACATTCCTGAAACGAACAATTTTGGTATAGACGTCCCTAAAATCTTTAGTTGCCTATTCATTTAAGTATAACCTTTTCAAAGTAATGCAAATCATTTCCTTTAGTGCTCCCCATCAATTTAATCAAGCTTGGCATGCAAGGATGCCACTGTGAATATCGTGAATTTATGTGTGCATATTTCTGCATTGTTATGCAGAAATATGCACACATAAATTCACAACATTCACAAACTTGTAAAAAAGAGAAGATAAAAGACAAAGAACCTTGTTTTGTGACTGCGAGTTGCCTTCAACGGTTAACATTAACCCTCACTTCTATAGACCGTATGTCAATTGACTTAGTGACCAACTTTTTCACTTAGTTCATTCACCAATCAGTTAATATGTATGTATAAAATTCTCACCTTGTGCCAATAAATATAAAGTGCTTGTGCTTGAATAAATACAACCAATAAAATATTGATTGTCACTACACCGGCTCTGTGTATATTTTATCAATTAATAATTCTATAATAAAGCTAATACCAATTAATTAATACAGATTCTTAGTATTATATCAGTTACCTAATGAATTATAATTGATTAATTTAAGTCATAAAGTGCCTGTGCTGCAGTGGTTGGTAAAAAAACCTCTTAATTCATATTTATCGTAATAATTAAGGTAATGAATACAAAAACTGACCAGTGCTAATGATACGTTGGTTTTTTAAAAAATAATTAAGTAAAAATAAATTAGTGCTTCTCAGTTGCAGATTAACCCAACCGCTCCTTGAGAATAAGTGAGGAATTAGGAAAATAGGTAGTTGGTGGAGTTGCTCCCAAGATTTCTAGCTATGATTTTTTCTAAGTCCCTAGGAGCACCACAAAGTGGAAGAAGGCAGAAACTGAAGGGCTGCGGTCTCGTTTGTTAATCTTTTCTATCTAAGAAGAGAGGCTGTTTAACCCTGAAAAACCGCAGACCATTCAGTTCATGGAGAGAAAACAGATTTAAGGTAAAGTTTGCAGGAAAGATACCTGTTTGTTTAAAAAAGTGCAATTTCTATTCACCGAGGTGAAAAAATTATTAAAAGAAAATCGAGAGTCGAATCTTGCCCTAACGCGCGTTTCGCCACAGCTTTCTCAAAAGGCAAGTATGAAAATGGTTTCTTCCGGTGGTTTTTTATAGCCGCATATTCACTTTCGGGCGGAGTCGCATCAAAGTGACGTCACATCCGTCTTCTAACGCCGATCGTCACCTTTGCGTGCGTCTTCAATCCTGTTTAGCATGGGAGAGTATGCGGACCCTGGACGTCACTCTCCAGGTGGAGTCTCCTTTAACTGACGTCACGTTTGCCCTTACCACCGATCATCGGCGGCACTTCCGCCCTCATTCTCTCCTTGATGCCGATCTGGAAGGGCACGTATGCTAATCTTTAGAAAAAATCGATCAATCCCTTCCTCCTTATATTTATTGGACTCCGTTTATTAAAATTTTGTATATATTAAATATATTAATTAATTATTTAATTATAATATATTATTAATATATACAATCTTTTAATAAACGGAGTCCAATAAATATAAGGAGGGAGGGATCGATCGATGGTGTTTATTAGTCAAAAAGAAAAACCAACGTTTCGGCTAGCACTCTAGCCTTTCTCAGAGTGCTAGAGTGAGAAAGGCTAAGAGTGCTACCCAAAACGTTAGTTTTCTATTTTTGACTAATAAACACCGTTATTTCTTTGTAAAACCTGTGAGTGTGAGCCTCCTTCTGGTATATATATATATATATATATATATATATATATATATATATATATATATATATATATATATATATATATATATATATCTATATCTATATCTATATATATCTATACTGTAGATTAGCAGAAGGACCTGCACTCCATTTTGTCGTGAATTAAATGTGTTTTATTTTCATTGCATATCCAACACTTTTTATATATCTAAAACACACCTATAGTTATTTCTTTATTTTTAATCTGCAACTTTTTTATTGATTTTGTTTCGATTAAAAATCAAAGTGAGTTTTTAGATCATATTAGTATGGCTGCCACATAGTAAATGAGCCCTATAGTCTTCTGCCAGGTAAGACTTCCCTTCCCATTCCCTGGAATTGTGTTTAGAGGAAATTACCGGCTCAGTCCCCAAAGTAAATGTAAATAAATCAATTAATAAATGAATTAAATTAAATTAACTTAACGGCTCACCCAGCACAGAGCCAGACCCAGGTGTAAAAACCCTGGGTCTCTCGTTTGTGGGGTGTAGCTTCAACCAGTATATGGCATAAACAGTTCAGATCTCAGCAATCTTGTGTGTATAGAAACTCGGATACGAAACGCGTAAGGTTCTATTGTTTTAGCTGTTTGAATAAAGGCTTTTAATTACAATTACTGGCCCTTGGAGTGTGTGCTTCTTCGCTGTCTACCTGGAATTGTGTTACCTTACATTTTTGAAGCAAAACAACTTCTGGATCACATCAAGCCTCTACTCAATAAACTATGGATTAGAAATGACTGCTTCAGTTTTGCAACACAAAGAAATGTCCAAGAGCTTTCACAAACATCCTCAAATTCTAAGGAAAAATACTTATCCAAAACAGTCTTGTTTCACTGATCATGAGAAGCAGACATTTCTATTGTTTCTATTACATGCTCTCTACATGGTTATATGCTATATGATGTATTTTTATTTGCTGTAGCCATAAAGAACACAGAGGTTAGCAGATGCATATGTGCCCTTTATAACTGCTTGACGAGTGTGTTCCACACTCTTATAAGCAAGACTACCTTGTGTTCTGGACCAGAAGGTTGTACTCAATTGGTCTCTCCAAGCAGGTTAAATACACACAGAATCTGAAAAGTAGTGACAACAGCAGAGACAAGGCAGATATCCTGTATGCTTGCAGCTGGGATTATAATAAGAACAGAGCTGAATAGGACATTAATTCCTCTTCTGTTCCACTGAAAACAATAGAAGTGTCTTTAACACAGACCAGGGCTCTTGTGCATAAGAAAGTTATACCTTAAGGAGATCGCTACATCTCTTTTTGGATTTGAAATCTCAACGGCTTTTATTAAACCAAAACCTTGACTATTAATCCTGAAACAAAGTAAAAATGTCTGAAAACCAATCCCTTGTCTGAAAGGCACGTTCAGGCAAATGCAGGAATAGGAAAAACCTGAGCTGTGTACGAGCGAACAGGTTAATGAAGGGGCATTCGTTTCAGTCCAAGTGTACAATTGGAGTCTTGTTACAAAATGAGATGAATTAAAGAAAAAAGGAGTTTTTTAAACTTCCTAGACTAAGCTTGGTCAAAGGAATAAATATTATACATTTAACAATTAATTTCTAGTACTTTATTCTGAAATGGGCAGCACAACTCAAAATATAGTTTTTAATACTCTAAAAATGGTTTAAAAGGGTTAATGGATAGCCTAGAACTGCAGGAACCACACTACCATCTGACAATACAGTCATATGAAAAAGTTTAGGAACTCCTCTTAATTCTTTGGAGTTTTGTTTATCATTGGCTGAGCTTCAAAAGTAGCAACTTCCTATAAATATATAACATGCCTTATGGAAACAGTAGTATTTAAGCAATATACTGGATTAACAGAAAATATGCACTATGCATCATAACAAAATTAGACAGGTGCATAAATTTGGGCACCCCACAAGAGATATTACATCAATACTTAGTTGAGCCTCCTTTTGCAAATGTAACAGCCTCTGGGCGCTTCCTATAGCCTCTGATGAGTGTCTGGTTTCTGGACTGGTATTTTTGACCTATGACTATGAAGATTTTCATTCATCCAGGTCATGGTGTATCTAGTATAGGTCAATCTAAAAACAACTGGACTTGCTGAGTAATCAATGAAGACGTTTCACTACTCATCCGAGCAGCTTCTTCAGTTCAACTGACTGGTGTGGGAAGTTTTCGGCATATAAACTCTTCCACTAATCCATTTACAATGGCACATTGTAACTCTTCAGAGAGGTGACATCTGAAGAAATTCACAGAGGTGTTGATTCTGTGTAGTTACTGTGATAGGATTATCCAATGTGTCATGCAACTCCTAGATACAGGTGTTACTTGTGAGAGTTGCATGAATGGATGTGTGAAGTGTTCTGAATCCGCCGGGGTACAGATGTTAGAACAGCATTGTATGTAGCAGACAGGTGGCGCCTCTGTTCAGAGATGGTCTCTCCACCTTGACATGAATCGCCTCTTTCACTCCTCGTTCAAACCAGCGGTCTTCCTTATCCAAGATTTGGACCTTGCTATCTTCAAAGTAGTGTCCCTTGTAGAAAGACTGCTGAGTTTTGCCCTGTAGAGTTCTCCCTCCTGTGCTGAGCCATTCGCTTGGAGAGCAGTTGTTTTGTCTCCCCAATGTATAGATCTGTGCACTGGTTGCTGCTGTTTTGACAAAGGCCCATTCTGGGTAGCCACATACTTTCAAAGCTCCTCTGAGATGTTTTTGCTCTTTGGACTCTGTATCAGTTGCCACACATTCTGCCCTGTGATGCAGAGTTCTAATGACACCCAGTTTGTGTTCCAGCGGATGGTGGGAATCAAACAACAGATATTGATCCGTATGAGTGGGTTTCCTGTATATTTCCGTCTTCAAGTTGCCCCCCTCTTGGATACATATCAAACAGTCCAAAAAAGCAAGTTTGTTCTCGTGGACATATTCCCTTTTGAACTTGATGTTATTGTCCACTGAGTTAATGTGTTCTGTAAAGGCGCCACTTCATTGGATCTGATTTTAACCCAAGTATTATCCACATACCTGAACCAGTGAGTCGGTGTAGTTCCCTGGAAAGTAAGTAAGTCGAAGGATTTTGCGCTATTCCTACGATCGAACGATCGTAGGAATAGAAAGATTCGAAGGATTTTTATCCATCGATCGAAGGATATTCCTTCGATCAGGAAATTGTTAGGAAGCCTATGGGGACCTTCCCCATAGGCTAACATTGGACTCGGTAGGTTTTAGGTGGCGAACTAGGGGGTCGAATAAATTTTTAAAGAGACAGTACTTCACCTATTGAATAGTCGAATAGTCGAACGATTATAAGTTCGAATCGTTTGATTTGAAGTCGTAGTGGAAGGTCGAAGTAGCCCATTCGATGGTCGAAGTAGCCATATATGACCATTCAAACTATTTTTCCTCTATTCCTTTATTCGTACAAAGTAAATGGGCCCCTTATTTTCATTTTTAAAACTAGGGATTTTATCTTATTGGCATTTTAAAGGGGAAAACACAATTTTTTGATAAACTAAGGTCTGTTGGGCTTAATGAAGGCGTTTGCACGTGGATAGGAAACTGGCTACAGGATCGGGTACAGAGGGTGGTTGTTAATAGGACATTCTCTACTTGGAGTAAAGTTCTTAGTGGGGTCCTCCAGGGCTCAGTATTGGGTCCACTTTTATTTAACTTGTTCATTAATGACTTAGGGGAAGGTGTTGTAAGTAATGTATCAGTGTTTGCAGATGACACAAAATTATCCAGCCCAATTAATTCCATCCAGGATGTGGCATCCTTGCAACACGATCTTGACAAACTGGCAATCTGGGCAGCTAAGTGGCAAATGAGATTCAATGTTGATAAATGTAAAGTCATGCACCTGGGATGTAAAAATATCCACTTATACCCTTAATGGGACTGCACTAGGCAAATCATTTCATTATGGAAAAGGACCTTGGAGTCCTTGTAGATGATAAACTTGGGTGTAGCAAGCAATGCCAGTCGGCAGCATCAAGGGCAAATAAGCTCTTGAGCTGTATTAAAAGGGGCATAGAGTCAAGGGAGGAGGGGGTCATTCTTCCACTGTATAGAGCACTTGTAAGGCCCCATCTAGAATATGCCGTACAGTTTTGGTCTCCATCACTCAAACAGGACATTATTATATAAGATAGGGTACAGAGAAGGGCAACTAAGCTGGTAAAAGGTATTGAAAATCTTAGCTATGAGGAAAGACTGGCCAAATTGGGGATGTTCACGCTGGAGAAGAGGCGCTTAAGGGGAGATATGATAACTATGTATAAATATATAAGGGGATCATATAATAATCTCTCTAATGCTTTATTTACCAGTAGGTCTTTCCATCTGACACGAGGTCACCCATTCCGATTAGAAGAAAAGAGGTTCCGCCTAAATATTCAGAAGGGGTTTGTTACAGTGAGAGATGTGAAGATGTAGAATTCTCTCCCTGAATCTGTTGTACAGGCTGATACATTAGATAGCTTTAAGAAGGGGTTGGATGGCTTTTTAGCAAGTAAGGGAATACAGGGTTATGGGAAATAGCTCATGGTCCAAGTTGATCCAGGGACTAGTCCGATTGCAATTTTGGAGTCAGGAAGGAATTTTTCCCCCTCTAAGGCAAATTGGAGAGGCTTCAGATGGGTTTTTTGCCTTCCTCTGGATCAACTGGCAGATAGCTAGTTAATAAAAAAAAAAGATAAAAAATAATAAAAAAATGTTGAACTCGATGGACATGTGTCTTTTTTCAACCTTACTTACTTACTATGTAACCCCCTAAATGACTTTTACGTCTACACATATGGATATGTTCATGCTTACACCACGGATGTCCACAATAACCGAAAAAAAAAAACCCTGCACAATTTATTGTTAAATTGTTGTTTCGCTAATTCACCACTATTGAATCATAGTATAGGTTGAATGCCTATGAATAAGTGCCTGTGGGTGCGAAACGCGTAAGGCGGAGTATCAATTGGTCTGTATGCCTACTTTTTAATATTTATGCTGAATAAAGAGTGACTTTTTAACTTTGAGAGAATTGATTTGGAATATATTTTTGGATTTTTGACTTGGGTGCCCTTTTGAGTTGGGGGCTATATTCCAGTATCTTTTGGCCCTTTTTTGACAGGCCTTTATAGACTGTAGCAGCTGAGTAATAATTGTTTTTTGGATTTGATAAATAACCCCCTAATAGTTTTTTCTTTTTTAGCATTATTGGTCCAATAATGCTAAAATATTTGTAAATAGCCCAGTGCCTTTTCTGGATTACACTGAAGTACTGTACAATAATTATTATAGACAAACAATGCAACAATATGGAATATATTTAAACAACCCGTAAGAGGTTTCTGTCAGAGGTTGTGATAACTATACATTGTCCATTACCCACCAGTCTGTAATATAGCAGAAAAACTGACAACACTTTTTAGGTTCAGCTTTGAAAGGGTCAAGAGTAAAGGTATGAATTAGATTTTCTCTGAGACCTGTGGTCCCAATGCTATCACCTAAATCTGAGCTAATACCTAGAGAGCACCACTTTCATGTAACATCTGTGTCCACTAAAGTGAATCCTTTTGAACTAGAAACCCACCCAACTTTTTACAGCTGAGATACTATTACTTTCAAACAAGAAATTATGACATTATTCTAATGAAGAGGAAAAGCAGATCTGATGGGTTCCTCCTGTTAGCTCTAACTGCTGTCGAAGGTAGTTACTGTGAAATTGTTAATGAAAGGTCTGTGATCCACAATACCATTGGAGGCACTGTTTTTATATAGATCCAAGTTTAGAATGTACTTATTTACCATTTGATACAAAAAATATGGTGCTGTTATACAACACTTAGAAATTGACCACCCAAATATTAATGGGCAGATTTATCAAAGGTCGAATTTCATATTTATGTGAATTTTTCTTACTCTAATAAATTTGAACATCTAAAATTCTATCGAATGGGAATGATCCAAAAATATGTTTCGTATTCGAATCGAATACAAATGGAACTCGAATCGAAATTTCCTCCAAAAAAACGCCATGAAAGTCAGGAAGGCAATTAAGATCTTCAAATGGGTCAATGGACCTCTTAAATTAATTCGGCAGGTTTTAGGTGGCGAACATTCAAATTACAACTGTTTCCATGGTCGAGGTGTGATAAATCTCACATTTAAATTTACATTCGAATTGGGGGATTAAAATTCTGTGCGACTTTTGACACCAACAAAAAAAAAAATCTACTATCTGTTTATTTGGTGTAATGATTGCCACTATTTAACTCTGGTGAATTGAAATCGTATTTTGGATTCTGGCAGTCTAAAGGGTGAGTGTGGATTTGTAGGATATCAGAAGCAAACTGCCTGCATGTGGTTGATTAGAAATATTCATGTTGGTTGAGTAAAATATTGATCTGGGGTTGTTTTCATGGTTTGGGCTCAAGCAGCGACTGGTAACTGGCAAGATTTAAGGGGCCTTGAACTCCTGAATGTGGAGTAGCCGACCAAGGTCATTATTAATAATGTACCAGCTCAACACCCACTCTCTTCACAACTATTTTTCTTTAAAATGTCTTGCCAAACTCTTGATAAGCCCATAAGCCTGCCCCCTCTACACCTTCACGGTTGAACTTGATGGACGTGTGTCCTTTTTAAACCTAACTTACTATGTTACACCCATTGGTAATTTATTTTTAAAAAGTGTCAGGTCCAGCCAAAATATTCACCTCCCTGACCAATATTTGGTTGGCATTAGTACTAAATTGGTCATTCCGGAAAAAAATCCATCATTCCTTTATATTTAGCCTTCCTCCACTACCATCAAGCAACAGCTGAGGCACCAGCCCTACCAGCCTGCCTGATGCCCACAATCTAGGAAAACTAATTGTGCAAAGATCTGCTCATTTAACACTGTGTGGTCAGCATAACAGAATAATTTATTGACAAGGGAAAACTAAGGGCTGGTACTAACCAGCGATTAAACTTGCGCTCCATTTTAAAGTGCTAGGCCACAATGGAGCGCAGGAAGGAATGCACATTATTCATTTCAAGGGGCCCATATGCACAGACGTATGCGGAGGATTGTGAGCAGTGTTGGACTGGCCCACCAGGATACCAGGAATCAGTGGGCCTTTTGCAACTTTTTGCAGATGATACTAAATTGTGCAGAACTATAGGTTCCATGCAGGATGCTGCCACTTTGCAAAGTGATCTGTCTAAACTGGAAAACTGGGCAGCAAACTGGAAAATGAGGTTCAACGTTGATAAATGCAAGGTTATGCACTTTGGCAAAAATAATATAAATGCAAGTTATACACTAAATGGCAGTGTGTTGGGAGTTTCCTTAAATGAAAAGGATCTAGGGGTCTTTGTAGATAACACGTTGTCTAATTCTGGGCAGTGTCATTCTGTGACTACTAAAGCAAATAAAGTTCTGTCTTGCATAAAAAAGGGCATTAACTCAAGGGATGAAAACATAATTATGCCTCTTTATAGGTCCTTGGTGAGGCCTCATCTGGAGTATGCAGTTCAGTTTTGGACTCCAGTCCTTAAGAGGGATATAAATGAGCTGGAGAGAGTGCAGAGACGTGCAACTAAATTGGTTAGAGGGACGGAAGACTTAAATTATGAGGGTAGACTGTCAAGGTTGGGGTTGTTTTCTCTGGAAAAAAGGCGCTTGCGAGGGGTCATGATTACACTTTACAAGTACATTAGAGGACATTATAGACAAATGGCAGGGGACCTTTTTACCCATAAAGTGGATCACCGTACCAGAGGCCACCCCTTTAGACTAGAAGAAAAGAACTTTCATTTGAAGCAACGTAGAGGGTTCTTCACAGTCAGGACAGTGAGGTTGTGGAATGCACTGCCGGGTGATGTTGTGATGGCTGATTCAGTTAATGCCTTTAAGAATGGCTTGGATGATTTTTTGGACAGACATAATATCCAAGGCTATTGTGATACTAAACTCTATAGTTAGTATAGGTATGGGTATATAGAATTTTAATTAAAAGTAGGGAGGGGTGTGTGTATGGATGATGGGTTTTCATTTGGAGGGGTTGAACTTGATGGACTTTGTCTTTTTTCAACCCAATTTAACTATGTAACTATGTAACTATGTAACTATGTAACTAAATATTTAGCCTATTTCATGGTCATTCCCTATTTCTTTATGGGGAAAAATGCTTAATAAAGGAAGAGAATAGTAAGTAGATAGAAAAGATGAGGAGAATAAAGAGGTTAAGTGAGGAAAGGGGCAATAATAGATTAGAAGGTGGGCCCACTGACTAAGGTTTTCTGGTGGACCCCTGGCATCCCAGTCCGACACTGATTTTGAGCAGCATGATCTTTATTTTAAACAGCTTTTTAAACCGTTTTTTCGGCGAATTTGTTTCACACAGCATAATAAATAGGCCATCAATTGTATTATCCACAAGTATTCCCATGTCCTTCTTCATCAAGGATTTCCCTAAATTAGTCCCAATAAGGGAAAATGTGCCTTGGATATTTTTAAATGTCAAAGCATAACTTTACATATAATAATGTTAAAGCTCATCTCCTACATAGATTCCCAGTTTGTCAAGCATTCCCTGGAAGGATGCCACATCCTGAATAGCACGAATTAACCTGCATAGTTGTTCATCATCATCATCAAACATAAATGCACTGCTTACAATGCCCACCCCCAAGTCATTAATGAACAATCCAGCCCTGAGGCAATTCACTAAGACTAAGGTTCTTAGTGGGGTGAGAATAGAAAATTAGAAAACTAATAATATACAACCACCTTCTGTACACACTCCTTTAGCATTGCTAAGAAGAATATACCCGCATTTAATAAGCAAACGTTTATGTAGCATTGTATCAAAAATGTTGGCAAATGTTTTTTAAGTCAACTGTCCAATCTCCCACTTCATCATAAAAAGCAATTAGTCTTTCATAAGGCCATGCTTACTATTTATAGTGCCATTCTCCAAGCACTAGTCTTCAATGTTATGCTTTAACAGAACCATACCCATTACAGATACCAAACTTACATGCTTATATTAGCCAGTTTGAGCTTGTAATCCCTTTATAAATTTTGTATTTACATCAGCTTTCATGATTCCATACCAGGTTAAAGGGAATCTGAAATAAGAAAATGTGGCCTGGCTGAACCTGAACTGAGTTCTATATTATATTTTATTATGTTTTATCACTGTACCTAAGGACACGTGGAAGAAAAGATGCAGTACAATTCAAGCTTGGAGGTGGTTTTTAGAATTGTTGTTCTAATTTAAGCAAAGCTTTGCAGTTTGGTAGTGTGTAGTAGACAGACATATTTACCCATTTTGTATCTGCCATAGTGTTTATATTTCAAAAATGTATGGTATTCTGAGGTCACCTTCGTTTTTGGGTCTTTCGTACACGTAAAAAGAAAACAGTGGCATAACTTGATATTACTGGGCCCCACAGCAAAATTTTCAGGGCCCCAAAATGTCTAGAGGTGGTCCTGTTTTACCAATATTTATTGAAATTGTATATGAATTAGGACCTCATGGGGCCCCTATATATCTTGCAGCCGCAGGGTCTGCTTCCTCTATAGTTATGCCCCAGAGTGTGGTGATTTTGCAGTAGCTGAAATGGAGGCCATGCTACCTTGTATGTACTATTTTATTTTTCTGGTCTCTACATGCTATACTTTTGAAAATCATATTTATATTGGGCATCAAACTGCTCTGAAGGTCCTTGTCAAATATATCTAGGATGATTGATGTTTTAATGATCTTAAATATGACGTATTGCAGGTAGCAATGTCTGAAATATAGACTGTTATGTTTTGTATCTATAAATATTTTTTAAACAGCTTTGTAAATTGGCAGAATGAGGAATGTAAAGGCCTTCTTGACTCATATTAGTGCTTCTCGCCCTATGCTCTGGGTCTTCTGTGTGTTTTTCAAAATATAAACATAAATCCTGTCCATCTCCTTACACTTGCCTATTCTGGATTATTTTGGAGGACAAAAAAAACATTCCACACATTTTGCGACATTTTGCAAACAGATAAACCCAGTCCTTTGTATACATGACAGTGATAAATGTTTCTTTTGCAGCATATTCTTATTTGTGAACATCTTGGGGCAGATTTACTAAGCTCGAGTGAATAGTTCCAATTCAAAAATATTGGAATTTTGAAGTAATTTTTTGGGTACTTCAACCATCGAATTGGTCAAATTCAATCGAATCGAATGATTTGAACGATTCGGAGTAAAAACCATTTGACCATTCGATAATCGAAGTACTGTCTCTTTAAGAAATCCTTTGACTC
This sequence comes from Xenopus laevis, assembly GCF_017654675.1. Lineage (NCBI taxonomy): Eukaryota > Metazoa > Chordata > Amphibia > Anura > Pipidae > Xenopus > Xenopus laevis. Next base: position 29,886,573 of record NC_054382.1, on the reverse strand, counting down.
AATACTTCGCCAAATAAAAGCTACCAAATTGAATGTTAGCCTATGGGGACATTGTAGATAGATTTTGGGCTCTTTTTATGATCGAATAAAAATCATTTGATCGCTTAAAATCTAGTGATGGGCGAATTAGCGCTGTTTCGCCGAAAAATTTGCAAATTTTGCGCGAAATGGCGAAAAATTCACTAAACGGCGCCGGCGTCTAGTTTTTGACGCCGGCGCCCTTTTTTGACGCCGGCGCCCGTTTTTGACGCCCGCGCCCGTTTTTGACGTCGGCATCCATTTTTTCGGAAAAAATTTTTTTGACGCCGGTGAATTTTTGCAGCAAATTTTCGCTGCGTTTTGCGAATTTATTCACTGGCGGCGAAACGCGCAAATTCGCCGCGAATTCTCGCCTGACGAATAAATTCGCCCATCACTATTAAAATCTTTTGAATCGTTCGATTTGAACGATTTTATCGTTCGATCAAACCTTTTGCGCTAAAATCCTTCGAATTCGATATTAATAAGGATTTTACTTCGAGGGTCGAATTCGAGGGTTTTTTAACCCTCGAAATTCGACCCTTGATAAATCTGCCCCTTAAAGTAATACTGGCAGGATTTCAGTCTAGCTATACACAGTATGGTATACACAGGCACTGGGGATAGCACATTTTTAAATATTTTCAAGTCTTTACATTTTGGACTGAAGTCAGTCCCGATCCAACTGCCTATTTGCTGTAGCTCAGGTCCACCTTGATGACACTGTTGAGATATTAACCTAAAAGTGTCCCTTTAAACTGAATTCTTCTTATTTTGTATAATGTATTTTGGATGTCTGGCAATAATATTTTCTTTATTAGAGATTAAATTGAGGAACCCATAATTATTTATCCATCAGTTTAATATATTATACTATGTATCAAAGCTTTTCTGACTGTCAGGAACAAATGTACTCATTTTTATAGACTCTAAAAGCCAATACCGCTGTTCATTTGCCAAGGGTGTTCAACTATGAAGTGGCATTGTTCTGTGAGTGTTGTTCAGCAGCAGCACCAAGTCTTTGCTCCCAGGTGCAACTTGCAATTAGGGAAAAAAGACTTTTAGATTGTAAGCTGTTTTGATCAGTGCCTTCTTTACCCCTTGTATTAGTTGTAAATCGTATTTTTGTATATAAATACATGCTATTAAAAATAATAATTATCCTTACTGCTTGGTACACTCGGCTTGTTTTTGAATTCCTGGCTTGGAGGCAAGTTTTGGTTTATATAAAAACCAGGTGTAATGACAAAAAGATAAATTGATTTATGCTAACCTGTGATGAACCATAAGTGTAAATTGCTATTCTTTTAATTGATACATGTTTTTAATTCAGTATACTATATAAGGATGTAAACCTTGACCAGACTCCACCTCTGATGAAGTGCCAAAGTGAGGCATGAAACGCGTCAGGTGACTAGACACAGCATGGTTTAGTTAAAGGTCTCTAGAGTGATACCTGTTCTTGTTTTTAATGATTACTTGGTAATAAATACATTTTTTTTCATTGATTTTCACCCGTGGTTGTAACGGGTCTACTTTCTAATGCCAAAAAGAGCCTCCTGTAGGCTGCCAGTCCACATAGGGGCTACCAAATCACCAATCACATCCCTTATTTGGTGTCCCATGGAACTTTTTTCATGCTTGTGTTGCTCCCCAACTCTTTTAACAATTGAATGTGGCTCACGGATAAAAAAAAAGGTTGGGGACCCCATATCTAAAGTAATGCAGTAAAATTTAAAATTAGGATTTGGCATTGTACGGTTAAATACATTTTGATAATTTTTATTGATTATATTTTTTATTTTAGGTAAGGTAGAATCATAGAAATGTTATATTAGCAGTAGCGATTTATTCGCCAGGTGTGAATTCATGGGGAATTTGCCTGTATTGCCGCTGGCGAATAAATTTGTGAAAACTCGCGTAGAAAAATTTTTCAAATGCCGGCGACGGTTCCAATGCCAGCCCCAATCTAGATGCCGGCGACGATAAACAGACGCCCATTGACTTTAATGGACGCCTGCGAATTGTCGCCGGTGTCAAAATCACAGTTTCGAGCATTTTTCACCAGTTTCGATAATTTCACAGGAAATTTGCGAAATTCTTGGCGAAGCAAAACAGGACAAATTAGCCCATCATTAATTATCAGCAGTATTTTATAGTAGGGGGAGGGGTGTCTTCTGAGCAGTCTGTTTTCCAGGACCTGTGATGTTGCATTGTATACCGATTTCCTCTATTATTGATTGTTAAAAAGGAGTGCATGGCTAAACTGTAGTTACAAAGAGTGATTTTGAGAATAGACTTCATAAAATGTAATGAGATACAAGCTGTCAGGGAGTTTGTAAAATGACTCTATTATAAAAATACATGCCGTAAGGGTATAAACCAAATCTTATCCAGTTCACTGAAGAAATGGCTATTAAATCAGGTTAAACATCTGTTTCAAGAGTACAATTTTAAGCATTGTGCTGAGATCTGAGAAGAAGTTACAAGTTGCTGAATTTTGATACTTTTGTAGTGTTATGGGAATATTCCCAATTCAGGATTTACAAACGAAAGCACAAAGCACAGCATGTCATAATGAATTATTCTATTAATAATTGTTAAATTCTAAACCTTACACTTTTCACATGAGGTGTCACATATAAAAAAGTGGAGTTGTTTTTGAAAAAAAATGATTACTGCACTTTGAAGATCACAGACCATTTTAAATCAGTAACAAAACCTTCCCGTCATGTACAAATACTGTCAACCTTTCCATTATCAAATCCTTTTAAGCTGTATGGATCAGACACTGATATTTGAAGTGATATCGGTGATCAATACAAATGTGCAGTAAATATTCATTTTATTTTCAGTATTAGCAATGACGCAATCATTTATTAAGGGGCCGATTCACTAACTTTGAGTGAAGGATTCGAAGTAAAAAAACTTCGAATTTCGAAGTTTTTTTGGGCTACTTCGACCATCGAATGGGCTACTTCGACCTTCGACTACGACTTCGAATCGAAGGATTTGAAGTAAAAATCGTTCGACTATTTGACCATTCGATGGTCGAAGTACTGTCTCTTTAAAAAAAACTTCCCCTAGTTCGCCATCTAAAAGCTACCAAAGTCAATGTTAGCCTATGGGGAAGGTCCCCATAGGCTTGGCTAACTTTTTTTGATCGAATGATATTCCTTCGATCGTTGGATTTAAATCCTTCGAATCGTTCGATTCGAAGGATTTTATCGTTCGATCGAAGGAATAATCCTTCGATCGTACGATCGTACTATCTGCGCTGAATCCTTCGACTTCGAAAGTCGAAGGATTTCAATTCCCAGTCGAATATCGAGGGTTAATTATCATTCTGCACTGCGCAAAGTTTATAAATGAGCCCCACTGTGCTTTTACTATCTAAAATATTTCCTTCAGTCTTGGAATTCACAATCAAAGAAAGCAGGCAGGCTCCATTTTATGAATACTGTTATTAAGAATGATATTATTTTGTATGAACCCAAAATCTTGTGTATGTTCCACAATGAGGGACCTTATGGGGCGAATTCACTAAGATTCGTAGTTGCGCCAGGCGTAACTTCGCCACACTTCGCCACACTTCGCCAGGCGTAGTTTCGCTAGCGCTCCGCAAATTAACTAAAATCCGAAGTTGCGCTCAGGGGTAGTGTAAGGTTGCGAAGTTGCACTAGCGTTGATTCGCTAAGCGAAGTGAAGTTACGCTAGCGATGGTTAATTTGCATACGGCGCCAAATTCAAATTTCAATGGAGGAATACGTACAATCACTACAAATGCCTGGGAAACCTTCAAAACATCAAATAAAAATTTTTTTTTTGCCCTACACATGTGCCCACTGTATAGTTAAGGTGCCATGAATTAGGAAATGTAGGGGGGAAGGAGGGGAGCCCCTAAAAATTTTTTGATCTTTTTCAGCCTATCACCCATAATATAGAAAAAACGCCAGCATTTTTTGGGACTTAGAAAAAATTTGAACTTTTTTTGAAGCAATCCCTATCTACTCTATTGCGTTCCGCCTGGTCTGAGGTGGCGAAGGAAGTCTAGCGTAAAAGGTAGCATTCAGTACACTGCGCGCGTTAGTGAATTTGCGTAGTTATGTCCGTTGCGAAAATTCGCCAGGCTTAAGGGTGCGAAGTAACACTAGAGAATTTACGCCAGCGTTCGTTAGTGAATTTGCGAAGTAATGAAAATGACCAACGCTAGTGAATTGACACTAGCGTTAGGTGCTTCGGCGCTTAGTGAATTTGCCCCTATGCCTGTGCCTATGAACAGTCTACACAATGATAGACTATGGCGGTTATTTATCAAAACTGGACAAATTTGCCCATAGGCAATAACCCATGGCAACCAATCAGATTGTTGCATTCATTGTTCTACTTGCAGCTGGCTTTAAAAAGTTAATCGCTGATTGGTTGCTATGGGTAACTGCCCATGGGCAAATTTGCCCAGTGTTGATAAATGAGCCCCTATGTGAAATCAAGGAAGGGGCTGAATGGAAAGTGAAACTAATTTACTTATAATTAATTATAATTAATTCAATATAATATACAGTTATTACTTATAACTGAGGCAGATATTTTTAATAAAACAAGTTTGGATAAATGGCTCTGAACTATTAGGCTGTATCTGTGCTATAAAACCAGCAGTTCTGGATGCATAGTTGGCCAAAGGGACATAAAGGAGTGATTTGCATGTCTCCCCCCCTAAATGCCTTATGTGAGCGTTAAACTCTCATTATTGGTATTAAGTCAGTGTTATGTATATGGCACGAGGCAAGTAAATACCTTCTGTTTTCAGAGGACTTTACACTGCATGTCTTGTACGTGAAGAGCTTTTTGGCTCCTATATAGAAGAAACAAGCCCTTTACCAAAAAAAACCCTAAATATAAGTGAGTGTTGTAAATATAAGTGGGTAAATATAACTTTGAACAAGGCACCAGGGCCTGATGAAATACAATCTTGAGTACTTAGAGAGTTTAGTTTTGTTTAGGTCAAACAACTTTTTCTCAGACTCCCTTTAGTCTGGTGTGATGTCTATGGATTGGATAAAAGCTGAGGTATTCGCACAATTTAAAAATAAAAATTAGCCTTAGCCTTGTTATAGGCTTACAGATGACAAATCTTTGATGGACAATAAAGTTTCTTTAGGGATCACATTGACAATTATGTTCTGGAGAATGTCATTATAACTAGTAATCAGCGTGTCTTGTTGAAAGACAGATTGTGTAATTGTAGACAATTTGGATTTTACCAAATCTTTTGACTCAAAGCCACATACAGTAGTTAGTTCTTTGTTAACTAGGGTCTCTTGGTCTTGGTGATGTTGTTTGTACATGGATAGAGGTTGTGTACAAAAAATAGACTGTTAATGGCTCTACATGGTGTAGGGTACTTAGTGGGGTCCCACAGGGTTCGTTCATTAATGATATGGGGAATGGGATTGTAAGCAATGTATTAGTGTTTGGCGATGGTACACAACTATGCAGGGGACTGAATTCCATCCATGAAGTGTCATCCTTGCAAAAGGATCTGGATAAACTTGAACTCAGTGAGGCTAAGTGGTAGATGAGATACGGGGGGTTATTTACTAAAACTCAAATTTATCTCTTTTTTTCATTAAAAAAACTCCAACCAAACTCTCATCCATAAAATTGGCTAATTTACAAAAAAAATTGGATACAGAAAAAACTTGACAAAATCTAGTGTCAGCAAGAATTGTGTGACTTGAATTATTCCGATTATCAAACAAAAACCAGTTCTAAAAGCCTGAAACTTATGAGAACCATGAAGGCATAAAACATGTTACAAAGGTTAAAAGGACCTTCTGCCATTGACTTCTACGTGATTTTGAAAGGCTTTAGCTGCAGTATTTTCAGGTTTTTTCCCCTTAAAAACTCAACTAAAAAAATTCGAGTTTTAGTAAATAATATTACATTTAGTAAATTTTGATAAATGTAACATTATGCCACTGGGATGTTGAAATAAACAAACTACTTAATGGGACAACATTAGGCAAGTCATGGATGGAAAAAGACCTAAGGGTACTTGTGAATAATAAACTTAGCTGTAGCTAATAATGTCAGTCAGGAGCTACTTAAAGGGGGTATGGATTGATTGTGAAAGAGATGGTCATTCTTCCCATTTACAAAGTACTGCTAAATCCACATCTGGAATATGCAATGAAGTTTTGATCTTGGGTGCTCATACCATATATTATTGAATTAGAAAGCCCAATGAAGGGCACCAAATGGTCTCAATTATAAAGAATGGCTGGCCCATTTGTGTTTACAATATATAAGAGGTGTTTACGGGGAGATACTATATGATAACTATGTATACATATAAAAGGGGACCATAGTATAAACTCTATGATGCTTTATTGATCAGTAGGTCCCTCCAGCAGACATAAGAAATGTACGCAAATTAGAAGTAATAGTCAAAATGTCTTTTTTTTTTTTACAGTAATAGCTACGAAATTGTGGAATTCTCTTTCTGAAATGGTAGAACTGACAGATACATTATATCATTTTAAGAAATTGTTGGATGATTTTTTAGAAAACTAAAAAATACAGTTACATTAATTTTCTTTTAGTACAAAATTGGTCCAGGAACTGGCCATCTTGTGGAAAGGAAGGAGTTTTTCTCCTGCTGAGCAAGGATGGGCGAATTTTTTTGCCTCGCGGAAATGACGCCCATAGACTTGTATGTCGTCATGCGACAAAAAAATACAAAAATTGTTTGACGCCCATAGACTTTAATGGGCGTCAGTAACATTTCACCAGCAGCTAATTGGTGAAATGAAACGGGTAAAATTCGCACATCCCTACTGCTGAGGCAAGTTGGAAAGGCCTCATATCTTGCTATTTTCTTAAAACTGCTTTGACCAAACTCCCATGCACTTTTTCAGGGTATTTATCAATAAAATTTACTCAAAAAAATCATGAAAAGATCTGAATCGTACGATTTTTTGGATTTGACGCCAGAAAACCACAAATTAATCGGATTACTCAAGAAAAGAGAAAAGACTCAATAAAATCATGAAAAGATCTGAATTGTACGATTTTTGGATTTGACGCCAGAAAACCACAAATTAATCGGATTATTGTAAGAAAATCAGTGCAGATCATGATATCTTCCAATTTTAAATGGGACATCTGCCATTGACTTCTACATGACCTTGGCAGGTTTGAGATTGACTACTTTTTTATTTGGACTTTTAAAGTGGATCGGTCACCCAGACAGAGACCTCTGGGTTTCTGGATAAGAGATCTCTCCATTCCATAAGTCTGCTAAAAATATGAAATAAACAGCTTAGTTACCACCAAGGTAATGTTTGATTGTCACAAAAAAAGAAAACCATTAAAAAAATGTAGAATTATTTACTTAGAGTGGAGCTTTTTGAATAATAGTTTAAAGAAGGAAAGGTCTTTCAATTTGGGGTGGCCAAAAGTTAGGCACCCCTAAGTGATCGCATGTAGTTACCTGAAATGCAGGGCTGGTGCACCTATTAGGAGTAAACTGCACTGGTCCGGAGATTCTTCCAGCAAGCACCATGGAGCAATCGTGTTCCAACTACTTCTTTCTTCAAATCTCCCAGGGCAGATGCATGCGCAGTAGGACGAAATAGATAACTTTTTCGTTAAAGTTCTGCTTTTCGCCCCCTACTGCGCATGTGGAGCTGCGAGAAAGAAGAAGAAGCCAGAAAACAATCGATCCGTGGTGCTCGCTGGAAGAATCTCGGGCCGGTGCAGTTTTCTCCTAATAGGTGCACCAGCCCGGGGTTTCAGGTAAGTATATCACTTGGGTGGCCTAACTTTTGGCACCCCAAGTTAAAAGACCTTTCCTTTAAGTGTTATTTTTGTCTTTGCAATTTAATTTATTTTTTTGTGGTTTCATTTGAACTATTTCATTTTTTTCACAGGTACTATGGAAATGTTTACCATGGGAATGATTCCTTAGGGTAGAACAGTCCAGTGAGTACTCGCACACCCTGGCCCTCCCAACGATAGAGATCCCTGGTGCACAGCGTAATGAGGAGACGGCAACCTCACGATCCAATGGCAGCAAGAATTCACCGGCACACAGGTAATGCAAGCAGGTTATACCTTGCTAAATGTTTATTGCAGCATGCAACGTTTCGGGGTTACCCCCTTTATCAAGCATGCTTGATAAAGGGGGTAACCCCGAAACGTTGCATGCTGCAATAAACATTTAGCAAGGTATAACCTGCTTGCATTACCTGTGTGCCGGTGAATTCTTGCTGCCAATGATTCCTTAGGGCTCATAAGCCTTCTAGAGTCATACAAGAAGGGGCTCACATTTTATGGTTAGACTCCATGCCATTAAAGTGGTGAAGTTCAGTCATGACCCACAGAAGCTCCTGAGCTGTTTCTAACGGATCTAAAGTTTGTGAGTGTCTGTTTTTTGCTAACATTAACCAGGCATTCTTTCATTATATCTGCCAGTTTTGGCATGCAGAAAAAAACGTTAAAATAAAAATATTTAAAAGCATTCTTTTGTACTAAATCATAGAAACAAAAGTTCAAAACACAACGTGATCGAATAATAAAAGAAAATCATACATTGATGCTGATAGCAAATAATACATCTTTTTTTAGGATGGTTCGTTTAAAAAATGTTTAAAAAGTCTAATAAAATGTGAAATAATTTGATCTTATATTTGTGAGTTGTCTTACAACCCTAATAAAACTAAACATGAGCTTTGTAGACATTTTTATGAAGCAGAGGTTTTACTGAGGTATAGTAATGAACTTGAGTGCAGATGTCTGAGGGTGTTCATGCTTGAGCATGCCAGAATATACAACATTCAGCTGCTTTAAGAATAGCTTGCAGAATTGATACTATTGCTCCTGAGAAACATATGACCAACTAACAAAGTAATTGCTAATGATGCAAAACCTGCATGAATAGATAGCATGAATCTATTTTATTCAGTTTACATTACTAGTAGACTCTATTTCAGTGAGTAACAAAGGGAGAACATTTTTATCATTAGGCGGTCAGCAACCTTTACTATCAAAAGAGCCATTTTGCCCCCTCTTCCACTAAAGAAAAATAGTCTGGAGCCGCAAAACATAACACCGCTTATAAACTTTTAAAAGTTTTAAACTTTTTTTAATTGTAACTGTTACAACAACAGAATACAACAAACAGAAGTGCATTGTGTATATGCAGGGCTACTTTGAAATAAATTTAACACTGAATAGCCCTATTAAATGCTAGTGTTCTCATCTGTGTAATGTGACTTCTGTTTCTGAAGCTCCATGCTGATCTTCCCTCTCTTGTCTTGAGTGTGTGACCGCGGTAAGGACCATGATAAATCATTTTGCTGTGGCTCGGTCTTGCCTGTCACTCCTGGGACTTCTATACAGCCTTCGCACCTGCTTGCGGCTTCTTGAGTGTGCGACCGCGGTAAGCTTACCATTAGCTTAGCGTGGTCTCACACTCAAGAAGCCATCAGCAAGTGCAAGGGCTGTTTAGATGACGTGACAGGCAAAGCCGCAAGACTGAGCCACAGCAAGCAGGATGAAGAGCCACATGAGGCTCTGGAGCCGCGGGTTGCCTACCCCTGCTCTATGGTGTAGTGCAACTACATCCCCCCAGGCTACTGTGCCCACAAAAAACAATTTAGGCGCCAGGAGGTTCTTAACAATCAGGAACAGTTTATTATGCCAAAAAGGGCAAATGACCACAGGTTTAATACTCACGCAGGAGTTGAGGAAAACAGCATATTGAGAGTTCACACAGAACAAAGGCAGGCTCACACAGAGAGTACACAGGCAAATGCAGTACAACCTTTCCCTCCTGGAAGTTTTCAGGAAAGCAGCTTCTACCCTACAGTCCCTCTTCACTGAGGTCCCTGACTGGAGGCAACACACAAAGCCTCTGGGAAGCTACTCCCTTACTGCAAATCCTTGTTGGAGCTCAGCTGCTCTCTCTCTATCCTATCTGCCTTTCTCTCCTAGAGAGACTATGAAAAGTCTGCCCTAGTATATCTGTTCCTCATTCACGGGGTTTCATGGTCCCCGACTTGGACACATGACTTCTTCTGGGCCTATTGCACTCAGTCCCCCTGAGCACATCCAGCTGGAATCACATCCAGAGGCAAAAGAGGAAGTGGCCACTCCCTGCACACACTATATAGGAGTGAGTCAGAGCAGTGTCATCAAATCTCTCAGCCTATCACTGTAAAGGTTATTTTGTAACAGGGATTCTACCCAATAACCCAAGGAAATGGTGAAAAGATTAACTCTATAGGGCCTGTATCCCTATAGGGCCCTACATTATTTTTTAATGTCACTGCATTTTGGTTGGTGAAAAGGAGGAGTTCGGAGGAAAACTCTGGTTTTCAGATCGTGATTATTTGATATTGAATATAAGACGTTCTAATTGGTTCAGAGCTACTGTACTAGGGGAACCTTTGGGTAGCTACTAGGGGCACCTTTGGAAGCATAGAACTTCACTGCTAATGGGATGTGGTCGGCTTGGGCTGGTACAAAACCCTACAAGACAACGTGTAACATTTGTACCCAACTTCTTTGTTAACCATTTAAACTACCAATTGCAACCTTTCTTATGTTTGTACCATTTTCTATTTTCGAACATGCTTGCAATGAGTTATTAATTCAGATTCCCCTAAGTGTAGTTTCTCAACAGCTGCCCAGGGCACACTGAGCACGTGCAGGGTCAATGACACTCCTAACAAAGTCCAAGATCGCAAGTTCATGTGACAACTTTGAAGTTCTGGATCAGGGGTAGGCAACCCGCGGCTCCGGAGCCTCATGTGGCTCTTCATCCTGCTTGCTGTGGCTCAGTCTTGCGGCTTTGCCTGTCACGTCATCTAAACAGCCCTTGCACTTGCTGATGGCTTCTTGAGTGTGAGACCACGCTAAGCTAAGAAGCCGCAAGCAGGTGCGAAGGCTGTATAGAAGTCCCAGGAGTGACAGGCAAAACCGAGCCACAGCAAAATGATTTATCATGGTCCTTACCGCGGTCACACACTCAAGAAAAGAGAGGGAAGATCAGCATGGAGCTTCAGAAACAGAAGTCACATTAAACAGATGAGAACACTAGCATTTAATAGGGCTATTCAGTGTTAAATTTATTTCAAAGTAGGCCTACATATACACAATGCACTTCTGTTTGTTGTATTCTGTTGTTGTAACAGTTACAATTAAAAAAAGTTTAAAAATTTTAAAAGTTTATAAGCGGTGTTATGTTTTGCGGCTCCAGACTATTTTTCTTTAGTGGAAGAGGGGGCAAAATGGCTCTTTTGATAGTAAAGGTTGCTGACCGCTGTTCTGGATCATGTGAACCTTTAGGCTTGTGCAGTAAGTTCAGTATATAAAATGTGGCATTTCTAGCCATATTCGTTTTTATGGTATAGTTCTCTTAAAAAGGTCTAACTGATTTTTTAGAAGGACGAACAACAGCTTCTTCTCTATAGTTTCCATTGTGGCATACATACCTTCCTAACCAGTTACAATGCAGGAAAATAACCATGTACTCCAGTCCCATTCTACTTGCTTTAAGCTCAGATAAGATCAAATAAATATAGGGTAATGGAAACATCAGGAAGCACTCACAGTAGGTACAGAAAGCAGCTGTGACCTTTCAAATAAAAACAGTGGAAGTTTTCGGCACCAATTGTACGTGAATGCTTCCTGGCCTTCCTGACATCCTCTGTGAGATGTGACTGCTTGAGGGGGAAGATCATGAGAAACATGCCCATGTCTTTGGGCATATTCGAGGGCACAAAGGGTTTTGCTAAACAACTGTAATGTGGGGCTAGTTTTCTTTTAAACAACAACATACTTGTGTGTGTTAACATTGAGTAGCACTGAGTAAATAATCGAAATACTTTAAAAATTGATCCTGTTCTTATTCTAGTCCCTTTTTCTCCTTGATTAAAGAATATCTGTTGTGTATATGTTGTGACAAGTACTTGCTTTACCCCTACAGCGACTGCTGTTTTTTAAATAGTTTCATTTAAAGGAGAAGGAAAGCTACCAAAGCAGCTTATTGCCACTAGATTAGCCACAATAGTGCAAGCTATAACACTATATTTATTCTGCAGAAGATTTACCATACCCGAGTAAACAGCTCTAGAAGCTCTCTCTCTGTTTGTTTAGCATAGCAGCTGCCATATTAGCTTTTCATGACATCACTTCCTGTCTGATTCTCTCCCTGCTCACTAATATATCTAGGTTCAGATTACAGCAGGGAGGGGAGGAAGGATGGGGAAAGGGAGGAGGAAAGGGAGAGAGGAGCAAACTGAGCATGCTCAAGCCCTAGCCCTGGAGATTTAAAACAGGAAGTCTGATACAGAAGCCCATGTGTACACAATAGAAAGAAAGAAATGCTGTTTTTTTTGACAGAGGATTCAGAGCAGCATTACTTTGAGGGTTTACTGGTGTATTTATTTAGGCTTTTCTGATAAAGCTTACTTAATTTTAGCCTTTCCTTCTCCTTTAAGATATATTTTTTTAAAATGCTTAATAGCATGAATTCAGATATTCAACAATAAGATAGGAAGATTATATTGAAACGACAAAACTAATGACTGCATGAATTAAATAGTTATGCAATCTATTATTCAGAATGCTTGTGAACCAGATAAGGGGCCTTTCAGTAATTTGGATCTCTTTACCTTTAGTCTGCTAAAAAAACATTTAAACATTAATTAAATCTAATATGATTTTTTGCCACCAATATGGATCCATGCAGCTTAGTTATCATCAAGTATCAAGTACTGTTACTTACAGAGGAAAAGAAAATTCTTATTACTATATTTTGGGATAAAAGGTTTCTGGATGAGGGATCTCACAACTATAAAGTTAAATTTTTCTGGATTAAAGCAGTACCTGCAACAGAAGGTGGGAAGTTATACTTTAGCAGCAGGGCCCACCAGAAATAGGGTAGGTTTAGGGTCAACATGAAGTGGCTGGGCATAGCTGCTATTGGGGCTCACCCTAACTTTACATTTTAATGAGAAATGTTGGGAGCTTTAGGATTAACTGATTGTTTAAGAACAACCCCTTTCTCTGTATTTAGATTTTAGATTTGGTATTGCTTTAGACCTAGGGTGCATGCAGCACATCTTTTACACTTTTGCTGGTTTCCCATTAGTGTTCTCTTTATGTTTGTTGTGTCTTTCACCAGTAAATCATGATGGCCCATTAATAATAATAATAATAATAATAATAATAATGACTATAACCTTTATTCTAGTACATATTCAAAACCAGTGGAATAGTATATATAAGAACAACGAGTCTCTTGTACCAGTATAGCGTATTTTTCATTGGTGGTAATGCATATCTAGCAGTAGTTATGTTTCGCACACATTACACAACAGCTATTTATTAGCCCTTAATTACAACAGAGAAAACAAGCAAATGCAATATACCTGATGATTGAACATTACAGAGCCATTTCCACAGTAATGTACATTTCCTTGATAAATAATACGCTTAACGAGCATTTAAGTGGAAAATGCTGTTAAAGATGCTTTAATGGACCATTGACAATCATCCCATGGTTTGCAAAACAAATTCCTTCGTTTTCGCTGAGAATGTAGAATGTAAAACGAGTCCTGTTAATATGGTAGATAGTTTGTTCCAGAGCTTTCACAATTTATAAACACAGTGGATTTTTATAATTTGTTAACTCTGTAATGATTTGTCATTCCAGACCTAGAACATGCTTTTCTTTCCCTACTGATAACTGGGCTTCAACACATGGCGCACACATTTCTGTTTGCACTCCCACAACATTTTCCAGTGGATGGGAAAGTGTACTTTGCAGTTGGCTTGAAGCAGCTCTACACAGTTTTTTTCTGTGCCAAAATGACAATTTTTTATCCTGCCTCATCAAGAAAGTATTTTCTTTTTCCCAAAATGGACTTAATGGTTCTCCTTTTTGGGTCTTTCTGTACTAGGCTCAAAACCTCTTCCATAAAAATGTAATGTATCTACCTGCCTAAAATCTAAAATGAACAACCCCTAGCTTGTTACATTTCTACATTTTTTGGAAGAAATAAATGGGTGGGGGTGTCTCTCTTTTAAGTTAGATAGATAGATGGATAGATGGTAGGTACCCCCATTCACAGGGCTTAGGTGAGGCCTTTAGCTACCCCCTTGAATACAGTACTGGCTATGTTCGTCAGAACTTTATTTTATTGGGAGGAGGGACATAGGCACCCCCTACCTGTTCTCTAATTTCCTCTATATTCAAACATAGAAGTTGAATTTTTAGAGGGGTGATGCAGGCAGGCCTGGACTGGCAATCTGTCCATTCGGGCAAATGCCCAAAGGGCCGCTTCATTCACTTGTGAAATGGGTCACTTCTGTTTTGTGGCGTTTGGCCAGGGGTAGAAACTACAGCACACATGCTGTGATTCTCCTTTCACACAGATCGAGCAGCCTTGTGTTAGTCCCTCCTCCTATGATTAGCAGTCAAGGAAAGGCAAAGTACCTCTGATTGGCCAGCAGACGGGTTGGGAGGTGTCAGAGCGTTACCGTCCTGTTTCTGTGAAACCACAGGGATGGCCTGGCCCGCTGGTGCTGCACTTTGTCACTTGGCCTGGATCTGGCATGATGTGCACTGCCATTCTTCCAGACAGAAGTGTCCCCAGAATGGGACTGCTATTGTGCCCTATGGTGCTCTTGCACTTGTTTCTGGGGGAAACATTAATGACCCTTTTAACTGTACAATAAAGAATGAATGCCATCTTTGCATAAAAATGCAATCCTTTTACTTGAGGTCAATACAACTTCCTTATGTTTATATTCCATCCTGTCTGAATACCTTCAGATGTAACAGCTCAGCAGTTTTGATATTAACTAGGATGTAGAACACTTGCTAGACTACTTGTCACTTTGATGTGATCTGTGTAACAGATGTTCTCCAACTCCGTGTTCACTATAGAGCTTTCTTTTAAAAAATCATATTCACTTTTAATTTAAAAAAACACTTATTGCAGAGTTTGTGTTGGCATACGTGATTAATATTCACTTTAACAGAGCATGAAATACAGTACAATAAGGACACATACAAGTGCCGTATACTTGAGATATTATTGTGTTACTTATTGATTACTCCCACAACCTGATATCCGTTGTACAGCTTATACCAAACAGCCAGTACCAATGTCATGGTCAGCATTAATAACATAAGCTATAAGTTGATATTAGGAGACCTATTTATCCAAATTTATGAGGTTAAGGGGCCCGATCCACTAACTTCAAGTGAAGGATTCGAAGTTAAAAAACTTCGAATTTCGAAGTTTTTTTTGGGCTACTTCAACCATCGAATGGGCTACTTCGACCTTCGACTACAACTTCGACTTCGAATCAAAGGATTCGAAGTAAAAATCGTTCGACTATTCGATAGTTGAAGTACTGTCTCTTTAAAAAAAACTTCAACCCCCTAGTTCGGCATCTAAAAGCTACCGAAGTCAATGTTAGCCTATGGGGGAAGGTCCCCATAGGCTTGGCTAACTTTTTTTGATCGAAGGATATTCCTTCGATCGTTGGATTAAAATCCTTTGATCGTTCGATCGTACTATCTGCCCTAATTCCTTCGACTTCGAATTAGCTTAGCAAATGGATTGGCAAACTGATCTATTTGATAAAAACTTTAATGTTAAAGGGGTTGTTCACCTTCCAAACACTTTTTTCAATTTAGTTGTTTTTAGATTGTTCCCTAGAAATAATGACTTTTTCCAATTACTTTCCATTATTTATTTTTTACGTTTTTTCCAAAATCTACGTTTAAAGTTGAATGTTCCTGTCTCTGGTGTTTGAGTCTGACAGCTCAGTAATTCAGGTGCAGATTCTGAACTGTTACAATTTTGCAACATTTAGTTGATACAATTCTCAGCAGCATCTCTGGAGTATTAGCAACAATTGTATCAAGTCTAACAGCTGCCTGTAATGAAACCCAGAGATTCTGCTCAGCAGGGACAAAGATTAGAAATGTATCAACTAAATGTATCAATTTAGAACAGTTTACAGGATCGGCGACCCCCCCTCCCAGAGCTGCTTCAGAAGGAGAGAAATGACACTTTATACTTCAATATTAGAAAAACCGTGACACATAGAAAATAGAAAGTCATTGGAAAAAGTCGTTATTTCTGGTGATCTATCTGATAACAACTAGTTGTTTGAAGGTGAACAACCCCTTTAATGATCCATCCATAGTGAATCTATGGGATTCTGCATAAACCAAATGTTTGTCAATAATTATTTTTGATCATTTGGAGTGATTGGAATCAAACTTTTCATAAAATTAAATCAGCCCCTACATGTTGTATTACTTTTTGCTCTTATAAAACCATAAATGTCAACAACCACCTTTTAAAATAATTTAGTATTCTTGATGAGGGTGTCTAGTGTCTATTAAAATCTGATTTTAATTCTTCTGGAAGCTGCTTTAGAGGTCAACTAGAAATATTTGACTGAAAGACAATTTGCAGAAGGAAACAGGGAGTCATTTTTTGGCAGAAGAGGTATCATAGATTTGAACATAGGAGTTTCCCGGGAGATATGATGAATGTCTTTTCTAGGAGAGAAGCCCAATAACATGGAATTATTTGTAAGAGTAATATTTGTGTCTTCAAAAGTGAATTTTATTTGAAGGAAGGTAAGATAATGTATAAAAAATGAAGGTGTTATAGAGAAATTTCAATATTGATATAAATGGTATATTTCAAACCTGGATGACATAATTTTGGTAACATCATTATGGGCTTTCATTCTGTTGCGTAGGCAGCAGGAGCTATCTGTGAGCTAGTGAATTTGGTATTTTTACCTTTCCAATTGTGCCTAATACATCCCAGCAACCTCATTGGCTATTTAGGAACTGGCTGCCTCTTATTTATACCCTTTCTAACGCATTACACTTCCTATCCTGTGCTTGTGCAATGAGCTCTCCCTCCTTCCATGGCCTGCCTATTCTCCATACAGCTGTAGTTTCTCATTCTTCTCTGCCCAATCCACTCTGTTCTGTTTCTCCCCCTCCTCAGCCATCCTCTACTCTGTACTGGTTCTCCTTCACTCTATCCTATTCTGTTCCAGATATTCACCCGATTCTCTTTGTTTAGTCCCTTATTGTTTCCTTTTTGATCCTGAACTGCTCCTAAAGGATTCACTGCCCTTCTCTCAGTGTATCAGAGATTTACTTAGCAAAACCCTTACAGAATCTTCAAACCCCAAGAATCTGCAAAGACATTAAACAGTGAAAAGGCTTTTCTTGCCTTGTCAACAGGGCAGCCATCAGGGGGGGACAGGGGGGAGAGTTGTAGGGGGCCCCGAGGATAAGGGGGGCCCTGCTATGCCACACTTAATTGATTAGCCCGGCCCCCCATCTTTCTGAGAGCTGCTGACTTCGGGAAGGTATGGACGTTTAAGGGGCCCTGGCCACCAATTTTCTTATAATGTGGGGATGGGGGCCCTGGCCACCAATTTTGGCCACCAATTTTTTTTTCTCATGTGGGGTCCCAGCCACCAATATTTTTGAATGGGGGGGGCCCTGGCCACAAATGTTTTTTTTTTGGGGGGCCCTGACCACCAATATCTTTTTATTTTTTATTAACATGTGGGAACCCTAGCCACCAATATTTTTTCTGTTTTTTTACTGTGTGGTGGGGGGCGGACCTGTGGGGTGGGCGCAGCCCAGGGGACCCAGGAAATTTTGTCGTATGGGGCCCTGTGATTTCTGATGGCGGTCCTGCTTGCCCACATACAGTTTATACCTGCCATTACTGCATCAATGAAAAAATGAATTTTCTCTTGCAATTTTGATGACCACCCTTTCAAAATACCAATTCTCATAAAGAAGGCTAAACTCCTTGCCCAGCAAGAACCTTCCTGAATTTTATGCCTTGAGAACAAGTCTCTGAAGACATTTATTTCCTGTTGAGACATGCATTCATAGGCTAACAACTTGTCGCTTTGCATGTCACCTATGGTATCTCACACTGCTCTGTTCTTCATGGCATTGCAAAAAAAATTATCAAGATACAATTATAGATCAGTGCCAAAGGCTATGGGGAAAAAACAAATAACAGAACCTAGTGCAATATTGTTAATATTCAGTGCAGTCACCAAAGTGTTACGACACTAATCTGTGTGTGTCTTGAACCATAGAAAGTCTATGCACAGATTTTTTGTGTTTTTTAAAGTGCTATAGTGATATCTCCAAAATAAAATTATATTTAAGTCAAACAAGGTGCTTTGTGCTACCTCTGAAGCAGCTAACCTCAGCAAAACACGTCAGGTGTGACATCACTTCCGGTCTCAGCAGTGAGTGGATGTACAGGTGGAACATACAGAAGAGGAAGTTGTCGGCAGAACCCGTCTCTTTGTATTGCAAAGGCTCATCTCCATGATCTGCACTAAAAGACTGGATTTTTTATATGCTCAGTGTGGCTTATGTAAGTGCAATAAGTTTTAAAACCTTTTAAAAAATAAAGGCAAATTACACTATGGGCGCTGTCCCTGCTTTTTAATGTCTTTACAGAAAAGGAATACCCTGGAGATGATATGGATATGCTGTTTTGAAATCAGGAATCTTGTAAGTTACCAATCCCACCAGAGAGTGGAGAAGCCACATGCTGATTTTTACTGAAGAAAACACCATTGCCCCTTGTTTTAATTAATTTTTCCTTTTGAAAAGCACTTTGTTTGACTTATATATCATTTTATTTTGGAGATAGCACCTTATAGAAATCACTATAGCACTTCAAAACACAAAAAAAAATCTGTGCATAGACGCTCTATGGTTCAAGACACACACAGATTAGTGTTGTAACTTTGGTGACTGCACTGAATATTATCAATATTGCACTAGGTTCTGTTATTTGTTTTTTTCCATAGCCTGTGGCACTGAGCTATAATTGTATCTTGATTTGATGATCCAGTGGAGGAACTGTGGAAAAGATCGGCAAAGGAAAAAATTCAGAGGTTTTACTTTTCCTTTAAATCTTGCAAATATTTGTAGCTTTTTGCAATTGTAACTCTGTTTTGCGAACAGAGTTCCCACAGCTTCAGCCAAGTCATGTGACCTCATGAGAGGGGGCCTCAGCCAAGGACAGCACCCCCATTAGAGGGGTCTCAACCAAATGCTTTGCCCCAGGAGAAGGGCCTTAGCCAAGTCCTGCTTGCTTGGAGATGGGGTACTCTCCATGCCATGGTCTCTCCTGATACAGAGGAGTCCTTTATATTCGGGGTCTGCTTGATGGCTTGCATGAATCCTGGGTGACTCTGCCAACTCTGAAATTTGAAATCCAAGTAGGTGGCCAGCACCTACTGTCTTAGTTTTTTTTCCTGCAGACCCCTAAGGTAATATTTTTCTGCACACCTTGAAGAGATGTGGTATGCAATATGTTGGTGCTATATAAATACATGTTAATAATAATAAATACTTGGGTGCTTGGAATTCACCTTGGGAGTGTGTGTGTGTCCCATTTGCAAGTAGAAGAGTATTATCTGCTGGCAATGAGTTTTTCCTGCACTTTTAACACATACAGACTTGAACTACAGTCTTTATGCCAAGCAGTGACATTCAAAGAGTAACATCACCATCATAATACCTGAAGATCATTTTTATTTTCAAATGGAACTTTTCTTTATGTAAGAGAAAAGAGCTCATTATATGCTCCGTTTGTACTATACCCTGCCCTAATTCACAGCAAAAGGTCTGTTCAGCTTTTCCAGGAATTGGAATACTGGAGGGCACTGTTATATGCTATATTCACAAAAGTGCCAAGCACTCTCAGCCCTAGAGGTAATCAACTGTGTTGGTTTGGAAGCAACAATATAAAAAATGCAAATTAGACCACACATTCATTTGGCATCATGTTACTACTCATCTTCCATTTGAACTTCCCAAAACAATTATTTCAACTAAATCAAGGTAGTGCATAGCTTCATTTACTAACATAGATGCTACATTGAATCAGTACAGCAGCTAATAGAAACCACACGATGGGGCAGTTAACCCTCGATATTCGGCTGGCGAATTAAAATCCTTCTACTTCGAATATCGAAGTCGAAGGATTTTGCGCAATTTGTTCGGGATTTTAATCCATCGATCGAAGGATTATCCTTCGATCAGAAAAAACTTGGAAAGCCTATGGGGACCTTCCCCATAGGCTAACATGGACTTCGGTAGCTTTTAGGTGGCAAACTAGGGGGTCGAAGTTTTTTCTTAAAGAGACAGTACTTCGACTATCGAATGGTCGAATAGTCGAACGATTTTTAGTAATCACCTTTAATGAACTGAATTCTTCATTCAAATATCAAACAAAAAATAGTGTGTGACTTTAGTTTAATGGCCTTTACCATTCAAGAATTCACCATACAAAATAATAGATCCGTGAATCTGATTGCCAGGAAGCAATACTGCATGGTGAGTCACTTAAAGAAATATGAGGAAACTAGTGGATAGTGTGTTCTCTCAGTATTCACTTATATTTTCTGATACTGCACAATAGTGGAGTGCTCTACCTGGTAAACACTGGTTGAAGGTGCCGGGTGTATTTACCGGAAGACCCTTCCCTTGCACAGGGTCAGAGATAATTGTAGTCAAAAATCCAGCAGCACACTGTGTAAATTGCTATTTGAAATCTGTGTTTATTAAAGTCCATGTGTATTTGCAAAAAAAAAGGGCAACGTTTCGGGCCCCTCCGGGCCCATTATCAAGCCTAAAGGTGTACACATTCCAAAACTCTTTTTAAAGTGAATATGGAGGGCGGGGTGAGGGTGAGTAGGGGAGAGAAAGGGGGAGGGGAGGATATATTACATTTTCTGATAGCCTTTGCCTGCTTGGGACCAACAGATTAAGGATGCAGCACCCAACGTGGAACATTTGTTGGAAATAAGCATTTAACCCTTGGAGCATCGAAATTTGTATTTGACCATTGGAGTATTTGGACTTGATACTGCCTTAAACCTGTTAGAACCCATTTCTCTTGTATAAATCAGGTCCTTTAGCAGGCTGACATTTAACAAAGTAAAGCTGAAAGTACTGGATACTGTATATACTGCCACCCTAAGCATGCCAAAAAATAATCTGTGGTCCCAAGCAGGCAAAGTCTATCAGAAAATATAATATATAATATATATCCTCCCCTCCCCCTTTCTCTTCCCTACTCACCCTCACCCCGCCCTCCATATTCACTTTAAAAAGAGTTTTGGAATGTGTACACCTTTAGGCTTGATAAAAGGCCCGGAGGGGCCCGAAACGTTGCCCTTTCTTTTGCAAATACACATGGGCTTTAATAAACACGGATTTCAAATAGCAATTTACACGGTGTGTAAATTTTTTTTTGGATTTTTGACTACAAGTATAAAACAAAAAAAATTAGAACATACAAATTAAATTTGGCATTTTCTTGGCATTTCAATTGCAGGTAGAGTTGCTGGCATTGTAGGTAGAGTGACTGAACCAGCCTCCACCCAGGCACATTATTAAGGCTCTCCAGTGGCGATCTTTTCACCCTGTGTGTATATTTATATATACAATATATATATCGGAATGCCTATGGGCTTGATGTGGCTCTTCAGTCAATTCTTATGGCCACCAGCCTGATTGATAAAAGAGGTTAAAAGAACTCTGCTTGTTGAAGATTACAGTTTAGCACAACAACATCCATCTTTGCCCTTTGGTCCATGAAGAATTGTCATTCTTTTCTGATTTCATTAATTCTAATTTCATGAATTATTAGCTCTGAATGAGTATTTTAGGCTAAAGAGTGGCACTTTAAAGGCTACATGCTGTAGCTGGGTGATTTTTATCTGTGTTGTGGAACTCCAGGTGACATATCCTGGGGATCAAGTGCAGGAGCGCTAAAGGACACAAGAGCACGCCCCTTAGTGCTGACTTATAGAGCACTTGTGCCTCCCAAAGTTACTGGTCTTTAAAATGAGTAAAGGATCAACTATTTAGCTTTCAGTGCAGAAAGCAGCTTAAGAGAGCTCAGCATCCTAAGTAGGCGATAAGGGCAGGCCAAGATGCGGGCTGTGCTTCAAATATAGTGGATAGTGGGCAGGTTGGGAGACACCTTTGTCGTTCCCCCACTCATCCCTTCGAGCAATGTCTAACACAGTCAACAATAAATCTATGTGGCCTGTGACCATGTTCCACTCCGATTGCGGCCTTTTTTTGCACTTTGCATACTGTGTGGGACATTGTAAATGAGCTCTTTTATGTTTAATATAGTCAGTACTGTATTTCCTAAATTTCTAAAATGTTTTAATAACATAATATTCAATAGCTGGTGTAATAAATAGCTATTGATTGTTGCTTTGATTTGTAGATACCATAGAAACATTTGGCTCATGGAGCAAAAACACTGCTCACTACACAGTTGTGTGAGTAAGCCTATCAAAACAAATTTTATACTCACGTGACCTATTAAAGGAACAGTGAGGGATTTATTTATTAAAGTTCAAATGCCAAAAACTTGAAAAACTCATGGTTTTTTTTTAATATAAATACGAATTTTTAGAAGGAAAAAAACTTGAGTTTTTTAGGAATTTATTAAACCCAGAGGGTGTCCAAATAAAAATGTACTCCAACTCAGACCTGCCGAGTTCATGTAGAAGTCAATGGAAGAAGTCCCGAAGATATCCTGATCTGCGCTGGGTTTCCGAAGATCCGAAGATTTTGTGGTTTTCGGGTGTCAAATCCAAAACATTTACAAAATTCTATTTTTTTCGCTATTTTATCGAGTTTTTTCCAGCACAGGAAAGTTTAGGAAAAATGTATTGATAAATAAGGGGATACATCTGTGCAGATTTGGTCTGATGATTTTAGCGGAAATTATAAGCAATTTTTTCGGATCTTGATAAATAATCCCCTTAGAGTTAAAATGTAATTGTTACTTAAAACAATACTTTCCTGATCTACTAAACATAAAAGGGCCGATTCACTAAGGGTCGAAGTCGAAGGATTTAGCGCAGATAGTTAGACCGAACGATCGAAGGATTAAATCCTTCGAATCGAACGATTCGAAGGATTTAAATCCAACGATCGAAGGAATATCCTTCGATCAAAAAAAGTTAGCCAAGCCTATGGGGACCGAACTAGGGGGTCGAAGTTTTTTTTAAAGAGACAGTACTTCGACTATCGAATGGTCGAATAGTCGAACGATTTTTACTTCGAATCCTTTGATAGTCGTAGTCGAAGGTCGAAGTAGCCCATTCGATGGTCGAAGTAGCCCAAAAAAACTTCGAAACTCGAAGTTTTTTAACTTCGAATCCTTCACTCGAAGTTAGTGAATCGGCCCCAAAAAGTAATAAAATATTTTAAATGTTACTAAACCATTACAATTATAGAATTCAGTTTACATGTTAAAACATGGAAGATTAAATATGTCTCAGTCATGCGCTGCCCCCCTTCAGCTGTTACTGAATTACATCTCTGAGCATCCCACTCAGTTGGAAATTGAACTTTAGGAACAGAAGGAGATGGACAGCAGGTTAGGAATCCTGGATATTTTTATGGGCTTGTATTCTAGTGAGCCACATATTCCCCTTTCAGGATGACTGGTTTATCCTGCACATCAATTGAAACTGACAGAAAGAATCTGCTGGCTTTGAGGCATGTACTAGATAGCTAAGTCATCTTTCTCTGTATCAAGGAAATGTATTAGATGAATGGACAATTGTTTTTGTGGGAGAATTCTTCTGGGCTACTTCATGCAATAACAATAACCTCCATGTTCCCTTCATCATGTTCTCACTCTTTCTGTCTTCCTTCCTAATGATGTTAGGAGACTGTTTGCTTTGTCTAATCGGATACAGACAGCATTCCATAGGTTATAGCTCCGGAAAAACAGTAGTGTCTGAAAAACTGATTTCATTTCAGATATGCTAATTGGGAGCTTCCTCTCTCCTTATTCGCTCTCCCGGCCAATTGAGTACAGAATCATTTTACCCCTTGGTGATGGGAAAATATTTAGTAAGACTGCACATTAGTAACTTGATTAAATTAAAAATATTATGTCTAATATCTTAGAGTGAATGATCGTTTCATTTTTAGCGTTTCTAATCTCTTGCCTATGGCTAATAAAAATCTCCTCTACTTATACCTCATTATCTTATACTGGAGTATTATAAATATCTGATTATAATAATTTAGACGTCTTTATAAATTACTGACAGAACTTGAAAAAAATGTTCCCCTTTCTTAAGGTTTTTAAAGGATTGCTTTGTGATTTTTGTAATTGCTTTGTAACTTTGTGATTGCCTGTTCTGAAGTCTGTTTGACTTGGCCATGCAATGAATAAAATGCATTAAAATCTACATTCATCTAAAGTGGTGTTGTATGTTAGTTGTAAGGGTAGTGCCAGTTGTGACTGTTTTCAGGATTATGTATAAAGGCAGAACAAGAAACAGCCCATCCACTCACATTTTGGCTGTACAGGTACTGTGTTGGCCTGGGTGTAGACACGTGCTTTGGATTTTGGTGTAGAAATACGTAAATATACATTTCCATGCCAAAATCCACTTTGCATGTCTACACCCAGACCGGAGCCGGGCCAACCCAGCCAGGCGCCCTAGGCAACCTTGCAGGGTACGGCGCTGGCTGAGTGCGCATGCGCAAAATTGCGCTCTGGCGCGCATGCGTGAAAGTGCGAATGAGTGCGCATGAGTGCGCATGTGCGAAACTTTGTGCGCACATGCGCAAAGGCGCAATTCCAAAAATATATGCGTGCAAGTCGGGGAGAGACGGGACCGGACAATGGGGTAGGCGTCAGAGCAGGTACGTGCCTGGCGCCCCCCCAGCTTTGCACCCTAGGCACATGCCTACTCTGCCTAGCCCTAGTTCCGGCCCTGACCCAGACCGAAGCTGTGCCTGACAGAAGCGTGACCAGATGCATTAGGATGGGCTGTCTTTTTGGCCTGTGTTTATACTAAGGGGGTTATCACGACAAATTCGAGATTCTTGTGTTATAAAATCAGACTGTTAAAAAATCATGAATTTTTCAGAATTGATTAAACTCTGAGGATGGAAAAGTCTGAATCTGAAATTCCGGCATCTCAGACCTGTCGAGGTTGCAGATAAGTCAATGGGAGAAGTCCCAATGATTTTTTGATGTGCGCTGGGTTTCGTGCAATACCCCAAAGTTTTCGGTCAAAAATTCTGTAAAAATCATGAAAATCGGATGAAATAATCCGAAAAAATCGTGAAAATTGGATTTTTACCCGCAAAGCAAATTTTCGGGAAAATTGAATAATAAATAAGAAAACCCGAGCGGATTTGATTGGAGTTTGTAGCAGAAAATACTGAGATAAATTCGGACTTTGATAAATAACCCCCTAAATCTATGACTAAATCTTGGTCCAAAATAGGGTGTGACCACTGAAGTGGCACAGACTACTTTTCTCTGTCTGCTTATGATGGAGTCAATTCTGCTCTGTCAGGGCACATGCAGAGTAGATTTTGGAGTGAATTTTCATGCTGAAATCTGCTCTGTGTGCCCTAACAGGTAGATGTAGTTGAAGTCGGTGGATTGGTCTTTTCTCAGAAAAGCAGTGTTTACCATTAGCCTTAAACCTGCCATACACAGCCTCATAAATGCTGCATACTTGGTCCCTCCAGAAAGGGTTGGCAACGTATTGGTTTGTTTATGGGGCCTCCCATTGGGCTCTCTGACTGGTATCTTACCTGAGAATTGGCCAGATAGAGATCAGGTAGGGTTCCTGTCAGCCTTCCATGTGATCCGATCATTGGTCCATGGTTCCTGCTGATTTAGCGACCTCAACATACATGGATCTTCAAGTGTGTGGCCAGCTTTATTTTATTCTGCTTTCACACGCCTTGTTAGCTGTACTTTCCTATAATGCCATGCTATTCATTTTACATTTTCTGTGAGAGTCCATGCTTGTTTCTCATTTCTCCAACAATATTTGTAAATCACAGTATAAGAATACTAAATAGCAGAAAAGACGACGTTTAGACGTGTATACATTACTAGTACCTGCAAAAGGGAACTTATGTTTCAAAAAATGCAATTGCTCTATTATATTTTAAATCTTTTTTTAATGGGTCTCTGGTCTTCTTTAGCTAAACAAGTATAAAGAGTTATGGTGACTGATTTGTCATCAAATTAAGGTTGGAACGATGTTTCTGAGAACTGTATACAGTATATTTTATTTAGCAACAGTTTTGCCCTCCATTTCCACTGTCAAATAAACAGATTTATTTTTATTTATTTATTTTTTTAAACAGATCTTTCGTCGCATGAATACTGAGGAATAAGAACCTGGAAATTTGATAATAAAGCACTAACCCTAAAAACAACTTTCTTATGCTAACATATGCGCCAGAGGACTAGCTGCCAACATAACTAAAGTGCTGTAATGTTGTTATAATGGATACCAAATTTCAGTCTAGATTGGTGGTCTGTTGTATAAACTTGACTTGTTAAATACTTCTGTGTTTGATTATCTTGTTGGCACTAGGACTTGATTCAGGATATTAAAAAGTCCTAGTTAAGATAAAATATGACAGGGCTGAATAATGTTTGCCAGTCTTTTAACCCAAACCCTAAACAAATAAACCTTACATGATGTAGGAAGATTTTTTTCTGTGTGCCAAATTTAATGAGGCTTTATAATAATCCATGAAATTCTATAGCAAAAATAGTACAGGAGATTTCATTGTTTGTGTTGCCTAAACCATGGAACCTTTGCAGGTTTTAACCTCGTTCGATCAGGTGATTGAGCTGGATCTATCTAACAAGTCTTTCCAATATTAAAAATATAAATTCTGTAGTCTATTATGCTCTACAGACTAGTTACTGAAATGTTATAGACATGTATAAAACAATTTTGTTATGTTTTGGTAGCCGAGGATGAGTAGAGTATAACAATGCTTTATAAGCAGGTTCATGCAGCCATTACACTTCAAGTCTAATTTTCAACTCTATCCCTCTTAAGCAGTATAGAAAGTACTATGTATACACAGTATAACTCATGTGCACAGTGACACCTGCAGGCCATTTGTATAAACACAACAAATGTACAACTAAATAAACACCTTGTTAAATGGATACTGTCATGGGAAAAAAAAAAATCAAAATGAATCAGTTAATAGTGCTGCTCCAGCAGAATTCTGCACTGAAAATCATTTCGCAAAAGAGCAGATTTTTTTATATTCAATTTTGAAATCTGACATGGGGCTAGACATATTGTCAATTTCCCAGCTGCCCCAAGTCATGTGACTTGTGCTCTGATAAACTTCAATCACTCTTTACTGCTGTACTGCAATTTGGAGTCATATCACCCCTTCCTTCCCCCCCCCCCCAGCAGCCAAACAAAAGAACAATGAGAAGGTAACCAGATAACAGCTCCCTAACACAAGATAACAACTGCCTGGTAGATCTAAGAACAACACTCAATAGTAAAAACCCATGTCTCACTGAGACACATTCAGTTACATTGAGAAGGAAAAATAGCAGCCTGCCAGAAAGCATTTCTCTCCTAAAGCGCAGGCACAAGTCACATGACCAGGGGCAGCTGGGAAATTGACAAAATATCTAGCCCCATGTCAGATTTCAAAACTGAATATATAAAAATCTGTTTGCTCTTTTGAGAAATGGATTTCATTGCAGAATTCTGCTGAAGTAGCACTATTAACTGATGTGTTTTGAAAAAAACATGTTTTCCGATGACAGGATCCCTTTAAATAGGACAGCTCCCATTGACTTCTACATGCCCCTGTGTGTATGTATATATATATATATATATATATATATATATATATATATATATATATATATATATATATATATATATATATATATATATATATACATATACATATACATATATACATATACAAAACAAAAGGTAAAAGTCCCTTGACAAAGTAGATAAATGTAACAATGCAATATTGTATCAGCGCTTGAGGAAAAGAAACAATGTGTGGTGGAAGTCCGTTAACACATTAATCGCCAGGCTGGTCATTATGGAGGGAGATGTCGAGTGGTGACAAATGTAATGATAGTTCCACACAGATAAAATATGTTCGTCAAATGATCCGGCAGCATAGGTGCCGGAACATAGTGTACCTTATTGCAGGTCGTGGGATCCGTTATTCAATAAGGTACACTATGTTCCGGCACCTATGCTGCCGGATCATTTGACGAACATATTTTATCTGTGTGGAACTATCATTACATTTGTCACCACTCGACATCTCCCTCCATAATGACCAGCCTGGCGATTAATGTGTTAACGGACTTCCACCACACATTGTTTCTTTTCCTCAAGCGCTGATACAATTTTGCATTGTTACATTTATCTACTTTGTCAAGGGACTTTTACCTTTATTATTAACTTATGTTTTGTATACTGCATTTACTTTATATAATGAAATGCCGACATTGTTAAATATTCATGAACTGTAATTTGGACTCATCTTAGCGTTAGCGCTTTTACTAATCTTTGTACATACTAATTTAAACATGAACTTTTTCCGTATTGATTGCTTTCTTTGATGTGGATATATTATGAATTCCCCCTGTTTGATGGTTTTATTTTACTTTCACGCTTCTTTGCTGTATACTGTTTACTCACACTTAATATTCTAGTCACTATGACGTCACTTTCCCTTCTTTCCCGCCACTGGGGGTTTAAAAGATTGGTTTTTCCAGTGCATTTGTACTTTGAGAAAGGCTAGAGTGCTAGCCGAAACGTTAGTTTTCTTGTATAATAAACACCATTTGTTTTGCTACTAAGACCTGTGTGTGCTCGCCTGCTTCTGGATATCCATTACTATTTTGCTGTTAGCACCCAGGCAATAAGAACCTATATACGAGCTGTGCTGGCTTTTTTTCGCTCTCCATATATATATATATATATATATATATATATATATATATATATATATATATACATTGTTTGCTGCACAAACAAGTGGTCTGGCTTGTCCTTCAACTGACATATTTAGGCCACAAGCAGCTAAGCATACATTACATATACGTCAAATCAAAATTAATAATTGCCATTTGTAATTTCTTGTTTCCTGTACTTTTGGACCTGACCACAAAGTAAACAACTTTTTTGCGGTTGTAATTAATTCCTGTATATGCATTACAGTTGCATAGCACAGACACTTTACCGCAGGATGTGTGAAACAGCAATTTCCCTTTTTAAAAATTCCTACATAAAGGGGTACATTTATTTTTCTGGTCAGGCTTTTTTATTGCAAAAAATCCAAAAAAGTTGTGGGGAAAAAAGTGTGACTTTTTCGGGATGAATTATGCAACAAGTCTGAAAATACTCCAGCAAAAACCTGTCAAAGTCATGTAGAAGTCAGTGGCAGATGTCTCTTTTACAATTGGAAGATGTTTCTTGCCTTCATGATCTTCGAGGGTTTCAGCATGTTGATGCTAGTTTTTCTGCGACAGTCCAAAAAACTTGTGGTTTTCAAGCAGAAAATTAAAAAAAAGAAGTACGATTTGAAATGTTGCATGATTTTGTCGTGAATTTTCCCACACATGCTTTTTTCTTTTGGATTTTTAGTAAATTAAGGGCATTGGTGGTTGGAAGTTTGGTCAAATATTTTTTTAATAAAATTAAGAAAAAAATGAGTTTCAATAAATACCCCCCAAAAAGTTAATAAGATAACTAGTGTCTGTTAAGGTAACAATGTTTGGACTATATTTAAGAGCTCAAACTGATTTAAAAAAAATACAAGATTGTAGATTGTACAAAATAAACTATACATTTTGTTCTGCGTGACTTTAAGAGGCCTTCAACGTCTGGGAACATATACCTTATCAGGAAGATCTTGACTGCTTCCACTGATTTGGATAAAATATTCTTGCTCTCTAAGCGCTATGGGACATGGTAAGTTTTGTCCCCTTTGCCCCTCTGGTGGAAACAGTGGGGGACAAATGCCTTTCTCTTTTTGTCATTGTCCCTAATACTAATGAATGGAAAGGCCACTATTGTACACACAAAGAGTAAGGAGAGTTAAACCAAATCATTTGCTTTTTATCATCAAGGTCTGACAATAAATGTTCTGTGTTTGTCATACTTGGTGCTTTCATGGATCAATGGAAGCAGAGAAGGAAAGTTTGTTACCCCTGGATAGTAGCAATGTGACACTAAGGGGCAGATTTATCAAGGGTCGAAGTGAAAAGTTGAATGAAATTTTTTTTTTGTGTACTTCGACTAGGGAATAGTCCAAATTTTATTCAATATAAAAAAAAAATAGAAAATTCGAATATCAAAATGTATCATGTACTGTCTCTTTAAAAATGTGACTTCAACCATTCACCATCTAAAACCTGCTGAATTGCTGTTTTAGCTTATGGGGGACCTCCTGGAACCCATTTGGAGTCAATTGGTGGACTTTGAAAAATCTAATTTTTTTTAGAAAAACTTTGAATCGAATTTAATCAAATACGGTGTTACTTCGATTCATACGATTTAAATTTGAACGAAAATGGCCTATTCACCCGAAAAATAAAATTCAGTTGGTCTTTATAGCTAGGGGCAGATTTATCAAGGGTCGAATTCAACCCTTGATAAATTTGCCCCTAGCTAGAAAGATTTCTAGCTAGGCAATTGTTGTTCATATAGAACCATAGAGGTCTGTGAGTGATCGATTGCCTCTTATTCATAAATGACCTTGCCATTGCAAGTACTGTCTCTGTTTTTGCTACTGCAATTGAAAGTAGTATTTGTTAATTCCTTTTTTATCTAAGCATTTTCTCTTCTTTCTGATCTTTGGGGCCGATTTATCAAGGGTCGAATTTCGAAGTTGAAAATACTTCGAAATTCGACCATCGAATGGAATTACTTTAACTTGGAATATCGAAGTCGAAGTTTTTTTGCATCAAATTTGGCCATTTGCGGTCGAAGAAAAATTCGACGACCGATCCAACGATTTTTTTTCGACTTCAAAAAACTGCTCTAGAAGGTCCCCATAGGCTAACATAGAACTTCGGCAGGTTTAATTTGGCGAAGTATTGAATTCGAAGTTTTTTTAAAGAGACAGTACTTCGAATTCAAAATCAAAGTCGTAGTATCCTATTCGATGGTCGAAGTATCCAAAAAATTACTTTGAATTTCGAATTTTTTTACTTAGAAAATTCCCTCGAATTCACTTCGACCCTTGATAAATCTGCCCCATTGACATTTTGAAATTTAGTAGAATTACACTTTTTTCCAGGTCAGTGGAAGGTCATAAGATGACTTTTCCTTAATTGTTTTAGAAGTGAAGAGAATAGAAATAGACAGAGCAATATTTATTTTAGTAGAAAGTACATATATACAAATCCAATTATCATATTTATCGAAATGTTGATTAATTTTGCTGAGACATTCCCTTTAAAGCCTTGGAGATCCCATTTAAAGCACCTAAGCTAGAGTATTAAGCAATCTGAACTTTTTTAAACATGTCAGTTTCTGGTATAATCCTTGATGTCACATTATATTCATTTTACTACTGTATAAGATTACAGCCAGGATACTTTACTGAGAAATGGTCATAAAATCTCCACTTCATTTGTGTTGTAGGTTATAGTTTGGTTGGGCGGCAGGAGGCAGCGGAATAGACCACTAATGCAATTTAGTGCTGGCCCTTAAGCAAAGCTGCCAAAAAAGTTCTCTTGTAAAAGATCTATTTTGTTTCCTGGCTTTTAAAGAGGAACATTGTATTCCTTTAATAGTCATAGTGCTTCTAACAGTGTCAGAAGAATTCTCTTTTTCTAGTTTGACGGTTTGCTTTATAGGCAAATCCACATTTAAAATGAAGCCATGAGATATCATCTTGCCAGTTACTGACACAGCAATTGTTTGTTTTATTCCAATAGTGTACTGATTATGACCTGGAGTTTGGAACAGAATGTCTGCACTTGGCTCTGCAATACAGCAGCGTTAAAGCAAAGCTGTTAGAAGGACCACCTGATCTTTGGAAGGTAAGATAAACATGCCATGTGAACCCCACCCCACAGTGTTTGCTCTGCATTCTCTTATTGCATATACAGAAGAGATGATATGACAGGTTATCAAGCAGTCTGCAATCACTGGAGCCTGTAGCTTATGCAGTAATACCTGCCCTAAGTAACATTTGACAGCATGCAGTATCTGAAGAGCAGTTTTGCATGAATGCTGCTTTTAATTTGACAACCATTCTTGATCAAAGGTAGATAACGTTTATTTCCATTACTAAACCCACTAGAGCTTTTTTGTAAAGAAGAAAAAGCTTGTATGGTAACTGCTTGCACAGGACATGCAAACTGCATGATTTTTTACTAGTTTCCAGCAGTAATTTATACTAATACATGGAAAAACCATATACAGGTATAGGTTCGATTATCCAAAATGCTTAGGACCTGGTGTTTGGATCACCATACCTTAGGGGGTTATTTACTAAACTCCGAACGCAAAAATCACGAAAAATGCAGGATTTTTTTTTTTTATAAAATCGGACTTTTAAAAAAATTCATGGATTTTTCAGAATTTATTAAACCCCAAGGATGGAAAAATCCATATCAGAAAAGCCGGCATCTCACAGCTGTTGAAGTTCCATATAAGTCAATGGGAAAAGTCCCAATGATTTTTTGATGTGTGCTGGGTTTTGTGCAATACCCCGAAGTTTTTGGAGTTTTCGGGCAAAAATCTGAGTTTTCAGGTAAAAAATCGGAAGTAAAAGTATTTTTTTGTAAAATCATTAGAATCGTTGGATTCGAACGTTTTAATCGTTCTAAATCGTTTTAAAACGCCCGCTTTCGACCGAAAAAATACTTTTTGATGGTTTTTTAACTTCGAAATTCGACCCTTAGGGGCACATTTACTAAGGAATTTGATACTTCGATAGTCAAAGTATTTTTTCGATCGAAAACGGACGAAAATTATTCGAAAGACTTTACATAAAAATAACTTTGACTTCTAAAAGCCTCAGATAGGTTATAGGAGGTCCCCCATAGGCCAAACAGCAATTCAGCAGGTTTAAGGTGGTGAAGTCGAGGTTTTTAAAGAAGTTTTTGAATTCAAAAATTCACTTCGACCCTTAGTAAATGGGCCCCTTAGTAAATGTGCCCCTAAATAAACCAAAAAGTATTGTTTAGCCACCAATATGGATTCATGCAGCTTAGTTACCATCAAGTACGAGGCACTGCTTTATTACAGGTATAGGAAGTGCCAGAATCCAGAATGTTCGGGACCTTTGTTTTTCTGGATAAGGGATCTTTCCAGCATCTGTATAAGGGGATCTTTTAGCATACTTTGGGCCAGATTCAGTTCAGTGAGAAAAAGGTTTATCTTGTGAAAAGTCATGGACAAGATTCCATTTGAGATGCAATTTTATTCAGAAAAACTTATCTAATGGTTTATTAAGTGAAAACTCTATTGAAGTAGTCTATGGGAAAAAAACTGGAGCTGAATTTGGAGAAAAGTTTTTTCTCATGATAAACTGTGAGATAACTTTTAATCACTGAATTGAACCAGGCCCTTTGTCTACTAAAAAATAATTTAGACACTTAGGGGCACATTTACAAAGCTCGAGTGAAGGATTCGAATAAAAAAAACTTCGAATTTCGAAGTGTTTTTTTGGCTACTTCGACCATCGAATGGGCTAGTTCGACCTTCGACTACGACTTCGACTACGAATCGAACTAAAAATCGTTCGACTATTCGATCGTTCGATAATCGAAGTACTGTCTCTTTAAGAAAAACTTCGACCCCCTAGTTCGGCAGCTAAAAGCTACCGAACTCAATGTTAGCCTATGGGGAAGGTCCCCATAGGCTTGCCTATGTTTTTTTGATCGAAGGATATTCGTTTGATCGTTGTATTAAAATCCTTCGAATCGTTCGATTCGAAGAATTTAATCGTTCAATCGAACGAATAATCCTTCGATCGTTCGATCGAAGTATTAGCGCTAAATCGTTCGACTTCGATATTCGAAGTCGAACGATTTTAGTTCCTGGTCGAATATCGAGGGTTAATTAACCCTCGATATTCGACCCTTAGTAAATGTGCCCCTTAATAAACCCAATTGTTGTTTTTTTTTCTCTAATAAGAATTAATTATATTTTAGTTGGGATAAAGTACTAGTTAATGGTGTATTATTACAGAGAAAAAAAATCAGTTTAAAAATGTAGAATTATGTATTAAAATAGAGTCTGTGGGGCAAATTCACTAACCTGCGAAGTTGCGCTAGCGCAGACTTTGCTGCACTTCGCCAGGGCGCCGCTAATTCACTAAAATCCAAAGTTACGCTCAGGGAGGCGAAAGGTAGCGAAGTTGCGCTAGCGTTAATTCGTCAAGCAAAGTGAAGTTACGCTAGCGATGCCTAATTTGCATATGGCGCCAAGTTAAAGTACAATTGACATATATGTAGCAGCAAATACATTACACTACATACATTATTTTGCCCTATACATGTGCCCACTGTATAGTTTAGGTGCCATATTTTAGGAAATGTAGGGGGGAAGGAGGGTACCCCCAAAAAAATGTACGATCTTTTTCAGCCTATCACCCTTAAAAAAGGAAAAGACGCCAGCGGTTTTTGGGACTTAGTAAAAACTTTTTTTGAAGCAATCCATATCTACTCTATTGCACTTCGCTTGGTTTGAGATGGCGAAGGCAAGTCTGGCGCAAGAGGTAACGTTCATTAAAATGTGCAAGTTAGTGAATTAGCGTAGTTTTCAGCAGTACACATGTATATCCAAGTGCAACACACCACTCAAGCACTGACACAAGGCTATCTTCTTTTGCTGACTTCTACCTGGTTTCTTTGACTCTGACCCCTGCTGCCTGATCTGAACTTTTGCTTGAATGTCTGAATTTGACTTCTGATCCCTGCCATTGATACCCTGACCTGTTATGTGACCAAGATCTTGTCTCCTGTTTGTACTTTACCTAGCCCCCCTGTCAAGCTTTAGCTCTGTTTCACCTTCAGAGTTATCTGCTTAGTAAGAGGTAGTGATGGGCGAATTTGCACCGTTTCGCTTCGCCGCACAATTTGCGAATTTGCAGTGAAATTCGCGAAATGACCAAAAATTTGCGAAACTGTGTCGGCGTCTTGTTTTTGATGCCGGCGTCCATTTTTTTTTACGCGCCCGTTTTGCGAATTTATTCGCTGGAGGTGCCTGGCGAATAAATTCGCCCGTCACTAGTAGGAGGTGAAGGGAAAGCTTAACGTCAGCGTCTGATGAAGGGGTTTTAAACCACAAAACAAGTTAAGCAAGGTGTTTGTTCCTACAAATGTTCACAGCTTGTTTGAAAAATTAGCTTTTACATGTCTAAAAAAGGATGTTTTAAATTTAATTTTAAAGCTGCTATAATACACTTCATAATGAAAGAAGAAAAAGATAATGTATGTGGGAGCACCAACCATCTAAGAAAAGCAAAGGTGGTGTGCAGGGTCAGGTATGCAAATTGTATTTAATAAATAGAGAGGAGTGACCCCTTGTAGTATTGCACCATCCCACTGTATACTGTATATCCCGTTCTCAATTGAGCACAATTAAAACAAAGCTTTTAATGATCATATAATAAAAATAACACGTCCTGTTCACCAAGGTTAAAATAATCATAGGCAGTGGTGTGTTAGAACCAATCGGAAGCAAATTATTGTACGGGGAAGTTACTGTTTGTATAATGAGGTCCTAAGCTTGATCCACCTCGTTCGTGGATTCTACCCAGAGCCCTCATATATCTCAGTATGAGTCAAAAATTCACTCTAATCAGGTATTTAGCCTCTACGGTTTTCTCTATTGTGTCGGCGGTTAAAAGTATGACAACGGAGGTTGTGGGTCTAATCTGCCCCAAGAATGAAGCTACCCACAACCCTCCTTCAACCAGAATACACTCTCAATATAAGAACTCAATATGAGACTGAGTTAGACATAGCCGGACTTCCTATAATTAGACCAATATTTAGCCTCCCCGGCTTGCTTCGTTATATCGGCGGTTAGGGTCTATCAGAGAAGGTTGTCGGTATAATCCGCCACATATTTAGAGCTACTCGCAACCCTAGGTTTGAACGCCCTGCCTAGTATTTTAAAAAAAAGAGAAAAAGAGAATCATTAGCGCCTAGGCGCTAATGATTCTCTTTTTTTGTTAAATACTAGGCAGGGCGTTCAAACCCACTGCAAGTGGGGGATTTGTGGAAGGGCAGGCTCCGGGTTGGGGGTAGACCGTCCGAAGCGGGGTATGAACATATGAAGCTTCCCGCTTAGCGTAGCAGCTCAGAAAACTATGAATTATTTGAGATTCGGAGCTTGTTAAATAACCCCCTGAATAAACTGTATATTGTTGAGCGTGTACTTGAATTATAACTCTGCATTAAATATACACATTTAAAAGATCATTATCAAAGATAACCTTGAATGCTATAGGCCTAAGAGTTCTTTATTTAGGTATTTTAGGAACAAAGTAGAGTGATGTGTTCTGAAGGTGCAAACTTAACAGGCTGCCATAAACAGATGAAAAATGTTATTAGCAGGGCAAATCGCTAAATTAAGATTGCTGTAGTAATGTTGGAGGTTACATTGTCGAGTACTATATTATTCAACATTTTCCACTTAAAACATCTTTTACACGGCTGGTAATGGAGCCAACTCAAATAGATCAATTGCAGCTTTGGTATGAATAGCAACAGATGATAAAAATTTCCCCATTCCATGTTATATTGTTATAGGACATTCACATGGACAGTTATGAAGTACGCACACATTGTAGTTCCAGCCCAAACTCCATACATGCACCAGAAGGCATCTGCTGTCCCAGTAGTTTGTTCTGAGCCATCCCATATAATCAAGTACAGTCACACGTTCATAGTGAACACTGTTTCTTAGACCATTATAGTCAATGTTTTAGTAGAAGGAAGCTTTCCTATTTGAAAAAGTACTAGTTGGCTTTTTTAAACAAGTAAAATTTCTTTGGTATAAGCATTTCATTTCAGGCCTTAGGTATGCTGGAGCTTGTTGCGTTAGATATTTAGCTTCCTGTGTACATTAACACTGAAGTTAGCTTTGGGCACTGTTAAAGCCATATGGCTCTTATTTTACTTGTACCCTGTATATGTAATTTTGTAATGAACCGTGCAATTTTCTTGCAGCAAGCAGCTTTAGTTTGACCCTTGAGCAGTGTTTTGCTCAGCATTATTTTTCACATACCAGTGTTATGTTTTCCTGGTCAGTGCAGAGCTTGTGTATTTTAATGCGTTGCTTTAGGGTTAGTTTTAGTTTTTTGCAATAACCTGAGTTTTATTATGGATTTTTTCTTTCAGGTTTATAATCCGGATCTGGAGATCATATGCCGTGCATGTTTAGGAAATGTTTTACCTGCTGTCAGAATATAGTTGGGTCTGAAACTGGTTTTGCACAATAAATAAAATGTACTTAGTTGGAAGCAAAAGAGGAATGGTTCTGTCTGTTACTATTTTATGCAGGAATATCTTTTGAAACATCTTGACATGTTTTCTTTTTTATTTTGTGCGATCTAATTTGTAATACAGGTAGGGGATCCGTTATCCGGAAACCCATTATCCAGAAAGCTCCAAATTACGGAAAGGTTGTGTCCCATAGACTCCATTTTATCCAAATATTCCAAATTTCTAAAAAATTATTCTCTTTTTCTCCATATTAAAACAGTACCTTGTACTTGATCCAAACTAAGATATAATTAATCCTTATTGGAAGTAAAACCAATCTTTTGGGTTTATTTAATGTTTAGCTAATTTTCTAGTATACTTAAAGTATAAAGATCCAAATTACGGAAAGATCCATTATCCAGAAAGTCCCAGGTCCGGAGCATTCTGTATAATAGGTCCCTTACCAGTATACCAAATGTGATAAAACAAAGTGTGTAGTCTTCACACATCAACACAAATAGATACAGGTATGGGGCCTATTA
This sequence comes from Xenopus laevis, assembly GCF_017654675.1. Lineage (NCBI taxonomy): Eukaryota > Metazoa > Chordata > Amphibia > Anura > Pipidae > Xenopus > Xenopus laevis. The sequence continues at coordinate 29,848,634 of NC_054382.1, read as the reverse complement.
TCCAGAATGTACAGGACCTGGGATTTTCCTGATAAGTGATCTTTCTATAATTTGGATCTCCATACTTTATATCTGATAAAAAAAAACAATTTAACCATTAAATAAACCCTATCAGAATTTAATGCTTCACATAAGGAGTAATTATCTCTTTGTTGGGATCAAGTAAAATGTACTGTTTTTATTATTGCAGAGAAAAATTAAATATATTTTTAAAATATGAATGAATTGATTGAAATGGAGTCTATGGGAGATGTCCTTCCCTTAATTTGGAGCTTTCTAGATAACAGGTTCAAATATCTGTACACACAGGGCCAACAAAGATCCTTTGTCAATGTCCCATCAAAACAATGGATTTCTTTGATTTAATGGAAAGAAAGAATTTGAACTTTTCACATATTGGATCCCCTGTCTGACCTGCTTGTACCTGACTGCGTAAATGTCTGGAGGCTGTGTGCTTCATTTTGGAACATCGGAAGTATTTGTCCTTGTAGTGATGGATCTATACAGCTGCACCTGGATACCCCTAAACAAACACAGCAAGTTCCATGTACAAAAATACACAAATATAAAATTTTTAGATGAAAGACAGCACATCTTTACAACTTCAGACTTCTATAAATAGTTCCCTTGTGTTCACTATAACAATGGACCAGTAGGACATGTGCACCTGGGTCCATATTTATTCTGGATAAGTTAAATTTTCCACACTGTTAAACACTGTTGTTTCATTTCAGTGTTTTTACACTCCCACACCAGATATGTCTGTGGGTCAGCATCATTGTTATTATTTGTATATGTGGTATATGTTTTAAATGATATATAGAGTATGTTGGACATATTTTCTATTATACTGTAATAGATCATTGATTGGCAACATTGGGTGCTGTGCATCTCTGTGTAGCTACCTTATCATTTGTGTCTGTGTGTGTCTAGCTCACTGGTCTTCTTTTTACTCTCTCACTCTCTTTACTCACTCATCTAAAGGGCAATTGACATATGTGGTAATGTTTTTCACTTTGGCGCACACAGCTTTTCGTAGCTCAGGGTCAGCACCATATTGTCCAAGTCTGTCCCCATTGCCTGCGGTCACAAGAAAATGATTGGGCAAGCATTTTAGCTTTAACATCACTGAATCACTAAAATATTAACAGACGAGCCTTCTTTATGTCAATACATTTGTTTCTTTTGCTTTCAAGCATGTCAAATGGAAACAATTGCAAGCAGGCAATTTTTGCACTGAACCACAGATGGCAGTGTCCAAAGTATTTGCACAAGCTTTCACACCACAGACGTTTTAGTATCTTGTTGGAGGTGCCAAATCTGACTACCCGATCATTTGCCCCTGGCCACAGGGCCCCATACAAAGCTGATAAGCTGTTTACCTTTGAGTTCATTTTTAGTATGGCATAGAGAGTGATATTCTGAAACAACTTGCAATAGGTCTTTATTATTATTATTATTATATATGTTTTACTTATTTCACTTATTGTTCAGCAGCTCTCCAGTTTATAATTTCATCAGCTATGTGGTTGTTAGGGTTGAAATAAGCAGGGAGTGGTTTGAAATAGAGACTGGTACAGGAATAGGGATGTCGCGGACTGTTCGCCGGCGAACTTGTTCGCGCGAACATCGACCGTTCGCGTCCGCCGAATGTTCGAGAACGTAACGCAACGTTCGCCAATTTGGGTTCGCCTTAGCTGGCGCTTTTTTTTGCCATTTCTCCCCCAGACCAGCAGATACATGGCAGCCAATCAGGAAGCTCTCCCTCCTGGACCACCCCCACACCCCCTGGACCACTCCCCTTCCATATATAAACTGAAGCCCTGCAGCGTTTTTTCATTCTGCCTGTGTGTGCTTGGAAGAGCTAGTGTAGGGAGAGAGCTGTTAGTGATTTGAGGGACAGTTGATAGTAACTTTGCTGGCTAGTAATCTACTTGATACTGCTCTGTATTGTAGGGACAGAACTCTGCAGGGATTTGAGGGACATTTTAGGTTAGGTAGCTTTGCTGGCTAGTAATCTACCTTCTACTGCAGTGCTCTGTATGTAGCTGCTGTGGGCAGCTGTCTGTCCTGCTGCTGATCTCTCATCTGCATCTGTTCTTCAAACCACTGCCACCTAGCTGTGTGAGCTTTTTCACATTCTGTCTAAATATCAATAATAATACCGTCTCTAGAAACACCACCTGAGTGACGTTTTCCAAGCAGCAATAATATATTCCGTATCCACTGCTGTAGTGTATACGTTGACCTTGCAGGCATTATTTGCCCAGTGTGTTCTTCAAACCACTGCCACCTAGCTGTGTGAGCTTTTTCACATTCTGTCTAAATATCAATAATAATACCGTCTCCAGAAACACCACCTGAGTGACGTAGTGTGATTTCTGCCCTTTACAGCACAAAACGCAGCGCTGTGTCAACAATGGATTTTTTAGAAACATATTTGCCCTTGATCCCCCTCTGGCATGCCACTGTCCAGGTCGTTGCACCCTTTAAACAACTTTAAAATCATTTTTCTGGCCAGAAATGTCTTTTCTAGCTTTTAAAATTCGCCTTCCCATTGAAGTCTATGGGGTTTGCAACGTTCGCGAACCGTTCGCATTTTTGTCCGGACGTTCGCGAACATTTTTTCCGACGTTCGCTACATCCCTATACAGGAATACAAGAGGGGCTGAATAGAAAGATAAATAGAAATTATTGATAGCAATAAAACAGTAGCCTCATAGAACTATACTTTTTTTTGGATGCTGGGGCCAGTGACCCACATTTGAAAGCTGGAAAGGGTCAGAAGAAGAAGAAGCAAACAATTTAAAAACTATACAAAAATTACATACTAAAAGCTAAATTACACGTGAATTACCCCTTTTACGGGAGAGAATAGCTTTTTGGGTTTCTCTTGTGATTGTTAGCATTGGTCAGTGTCGGACTGGGACACCAGGGGCCCACCCAAAAACCTTAGACCAGGGGCCCACTCTCAGTACTATTATTATTCTTCTCCTCACTCAAACTCTATTCTCTTAGTCTCTATTCTTAACATACTATAATCTATTATTCCATTTATTTAGCCTCTTTGTTCTCAAAGAAATATGAAATGACCATGAAATAGGCCAAATCTTTAGCAGCACAAGGGCCCCCTGACACCTGGGCCCACTGGGAGTTTTCCTGGTATCCCGGTGGGCCAGTCCGACACTGGCATTGGTATTCCACATGGTTTAAAATGTGTAAATAACACTGTTAGAATCAAAAAATACCTTTGTTGCACGTTAAAAATATGCAAAGAGGTACATTTTCCAATGTACCAACTGCATCTATAACTGTGATATAGGCAGTGCGGCATCTATAACTTTGATTTAGGCAGTGCGGCATCTATAACTGTGACATAGGCAGTGTGGCATCTATAACTGTGATATAGGCAGTGTGGCATCTATAACTGTGATATAGGCAGTGCGGCATCTATAACTGTGATATAGGCAGTGCGGCATCTATAACTTTGATTTAGGCAGTGCGGCATCTATAACTGTGATTTAGGCAGTGCGGCATCTATTACTGTGATATAGGCAGTGCAGCATCTATTACTGTGATATAGGCAGTGCGGCATCTATAACTTTGATTTAGGCAGTGCGGCATCTATTACTGTGATACAGGCAGTGTGGCATCTTTAACTGTGATATAGGCAGCGCGGCACCCATAATTGATACAGGCAGTGCGGCATCTATAACTGTGATAAAGGCAATGTGGTGATAGTTAAGAAGAGAACACTGATTCGATGTCTGTGTGAAGCCATAACTGAACCAGATGCAACTTGCACAATGTTTGCAAACAGGTATTGTAAGACACTGAATCCAAAAGGAAGAATGTCAGGATCTCCAATAATCAAGAGCTGAATATTTTTTTAAAAAAGTAGAAAATGTATTAGGACATAAAACCTAACGCGTTTCGTGCCTGATGGTGCACTTACTCATAGGCTGGTAACAGGTATTGTATCAGGCTGGTAACATGTATTGTATCAGTATTCTATAATAGCGTGCCCCTAACGATGCTTGCACAACAGTGGCCAATTGTTCTAGGCACAATTTTTCAAGGGAAAATCACACTGTTTTATGAAGGGTTGATTGCACAATATTTTATGTGTTGCACTTCACCTCATTCCTTAATTTCTCTCTAAATGTAAAAGTTGCCTACATAGTACTGTTTTTATTAGGGTTTTCTGTTGTGCTGTCTACCTTAAAAATGTCAAGCTCCTAAATATGTGTGTGGGTGATATTCATTTTGGCATTCCGATTATCCAGACTCTACTAATAAATGATGTAATCAATGGAAAGCCTGTCAGCTGCCAATGAGACACCCACACTTCAGTGTTTATATAAAAATGAAGGCTTTCTATTGTTCTACACGTTTGAACTTGTTCAGAGAATATTGCGGTGTGCTGAGGAAGTTTTTGTAAGGTTTCATTGACCTTTATAACGCACTTTGGTAGTTGCTGTTATATGTGGAAAGCAAGAGACGGGCTACTGTACTTGACAGAGACGGCACGAAAATGTGCAAGGTGAAATAGCATTTGGTTTGTCAGCGGCTTGTCAGGCTACTCACTTGGCTGCCTGAGTGTGGTTGACAGATATTCATATTTACCTTTTTTACCTACAGCAGTGATTACGGCCTCAGTTTAAGGTTCTTGCGGTCCTTTTTAAAAAGCATACTGCATTCCTAATAGGTTTTCTTATGTACTTTGCAAACTGTGTTTACCTTTTCCTTATATCAGGTTATTTTCAATAAATATGAAAGCGTTTTTTCACATATACACTTCCACTTTGACTCCTGTCTTTTGTTTGTATGCTGACACTCAGCCTACAAGTGCTTTTTCCATTTGACATGCTTGAAAGCAAAAGAAACCAATGTATTGACATAAAGAAGGCTCGTTAGTTAATATTTTAGTACGCAATACAGTGATGTTAAAGGTAACCGACTACAACTGGCCAAACCTGTAAACATCCCCTCATTTGAGTTGCAGCAGTAGTAGATACATTTCGCTAATCTGTGGTTGGCCAAAGATCAACAAACATACAGGTTGATGCAGGTCAGCCTGATAAATGCCTAGATATTGTTACATACTTAATTTGGGTTGAAAAAAGTCCAAAGCTCAGCAAGTTTAACCCTTCCAAATGACCCCCGGTGCATATATATACATATACAGACCTACCTATACACTCACACATACATATATATATATATAGACAAAACTCCTCTGCACGCAAACCGTTAACAATATATTTAAGACATTTTGTGCCTTAAGCTACCCAAAATTCTTTTTTTTTAATTAATGGTGAGCACAACTTTCCCTTGTTTGTTATAGTTTATGCAGGAGCCATGGCCAGCTCCATGTTGTAGCCAGGGGTGCTTCGCCAATGAGGCAAGCTGAGCTGCTCGCCTCAGGCGGCAGCACCAGAGAGGATTCCAGGGGCGGCAAAAAGCCGCTCCTGCACCTTTAAGAGCCGAATTTCTGTTTTTTAAACCGTAAAAGTTTGGGAGTTTTAACCATGAAAGCAGCAAGTAAGTTGCAGGTAAAACTGTAAAATGTAGCAATAGAATTCTTAATGTTAAGATATGCATTAATGTGTGTGCTCTCATAAGATCCCATAGTAATCTGATACTGACACAGTGTCACGTAACATGATCTTTGTCTGCTAATGCAGAAGTGTTAATAAAGTTTTGTCTTCTTGAATCAAGAGAAGCATGGTGTCGGTGTGCAGTTTCTCCTCTGTCTAAAAGAAAGCTGCAGGCTCACGTGCGATTGAGCTACCGGTTATCCTATCTCTTATGCAGAACGGCAACCACTTAATAAATCAGATGAAAGCAGTGTTGGACTGGCCCACAGGGATACCAGGAAAACTCCCGGTGGGCCCAGGTGTCAGTGGCCCCTCATGCTGCTAAACTTTTGGCCTATTTCATGCCCATTCCCTATTTTTATGAGAACAAAGAGGCTAAATAGATGGAATAATTGATTATAGTATAAATAGAACAGACTAGGAGAATAGAGGTTGATTGAGGAGATGAAGAATATTAGTACTGAGAGTGGGCCCCTGGTCTAAGGTTTTTGGATGGGCCCCTGGTGTCCCAGTCCGACACTGGATGAAAGTTGAGCATAGGACTGACCATACCAGGGATGACTTTGACGTACAGTAGTTGGCCATCTTAATTATATTGCAATATATGGACAAACAATCCCTGTTTTGTTAAAAGGGTAAGGCATTTTTAGTATCTTAAGGCACATGATGTCTTAAATGTCTTAAATATATTGATAATTATTTATGCAGAGGACTTCTTGAATTTTGTGGTCACAGCCTCATTGCACCCCCACTTAATGTTTTTAAAAATTAGTGGTGAGCACAACTTCCACTTAAAGCCCCTCTTAAAGGCATTAACAGAATCAGTCATCACAACATCACCCGGCAGTGCATTCCACAACCTCACTGTCCTGACTGTGAAGAAACACGTTGCTTCAACTGAAATGTCAGTTTCGTGGTTGAGCACTTTGGGTGATTTCAACCATATTGCCCTATCATCTCTATGGACGATTTCAATAGACCATCGGATCAAATTCAATCTGTCAAGATATCAGCAACTGCTACACCTTAATGGCAGGTGCATGGTGCCTCAGCAAATAATAAACACATGCTCCCTTTTCCCTCTGTCCAGTCAGTCCCGTGGATACTTTTCAAGTCAGCCAGTCAGCAAGTCAGCCAACCCTAAGCACATATAATAGGAAAAGGTGATTGTTTTGTTCTAATTAATGCCCTAATATTAGTCAACTCTATACCTCCCAACATTAGAAAAATGGAAAGAGGGACAAAAAGATAAGTGGCAGAAATTTTTGACCTTGCCCATTTTATGGCCACACTTCCTAATTACCATGTCCATTTTACAAAACTTGGCAGGTTATGAAAGTCTGAACACATTTTGGGAGTTTTAGGTACATGTTTTATGTGTTTTGCTAATTTGAGTTTTTGCTAATTAAGGGGAAATTGCCCTTAGGGTAGGGACACACTGGGCGATTTGGGGAGATTTAGTCGCCTGGCGACTAATCGCAGCGACTTTTCTCCCCGAATGCCTCCCCTCACTCTGCGCCTGGATAAAATGAAAAGTTGTCGGCGCTAATCACACACGGCGATTCGTTTTCCGAAATCGCCCGAAGTTGCCTCACGAGGAAACTTCGGGCGACTTCGGAAAACAAATCGCCGCGTGTGATTAGCGCAGGCGATTTTTCATTTTATCCAGGCGCAGAGTGAGGGGAGGCATTCAGGGAAGATTGGTCGTGGAAAGTCACGGCGATTAGTCGCCAGGCGACTAAATCTCCCCAAATCGCCCAGTGTGTCCCTACCCTTAAAGCTTAAAGAGTCTCAGTTCTCCCAAGAGACCTGTTTATCTGAAATAGTTACAGTTGTATCATAGCTTATCTTAAATTGTTACAAATGTATCTAAGTGCAGGTGCCCAGTATTCTGCCAAAAAGCCTCTTATTTAATTAAGTTTCAGAAACTTGTTTTTTTCTGGCGTCAGTGCAGGAGATCAAAGAGAAACTTCGGAATTTTTAATAAAAATTCAGGACTGCGGGCTGAGCTGTCAAAATTGGGACAGTCTTGCAGAAAACGGGACAGTTGGGAGGTATGCAACTCCGATAAAGTTTGAAATTACAACATTAAGGGGGTTATTTACAAAACTAGGAATGCAAAAATCATGAAAAATTTGTGATATTTTTTCATAAAAATTTTTTAATAAAATCTTTCAGGATTTATTAAACCTTGAAAATAAGTCAATGGGAGAAGTCCCAATGATTTTTTGATGTGCGCTGGGTTTCGTGAAATACCCCAAAGTTTTCTTAGTTTTTGGGTGAAAATTTCCGAAAAAATCATGAAAATCTGATGAAAAAATCATGAAAATCTGATGAAAAAATCGTGAAAATCAGATTTTTTCCCACAAAGCAAATTTTCGGGAAAATGTAATAATTAATTGTAAAAAAACTAGCAGATATGATCAGAGTTTGTAGCAGAAAATATTGAGATAAATTCGGACTTTGATAAATAACCCCCTTAATGGTTATACATCAAACAAACATCCTGATTTCCATCCACAGGATTTTATTTTCCTCTAAATGCCTTTTGGAAATATAAACTTAGATATTGCTTCTAATACTAACATAAAGAAAGGTGTGCCCTGTTAAATAATATCTGAACCGTACATTTTTTTCAAACTTTTCTTTTATCCTTTCTATATTTTTATTTTTTTTTGTAAATGTAAGCTTAACTAATGGCTTAATTTCCTCCTGCTCATGTTACAGTAACAGCTCAGTAACAAACAAGGGAAAGTTGTGCTCACCACTAGTTTTTAAAATCATTAGGCGGGGGTGCAATGAGGGTGTGACCACAAAATACATATAGACAAATACAAGAGTCCTCTGCACTCAACCCATTATCAATATATTTAAGAGACATTTTGTGCATACTGCTACTGAAAAATGCCTTACCCTTTAAACAAAACAGGGATTGTTTGTCCATATATTGCAATATATTTAAGATGGCCAACTACGTCAAAGTCATCCCATATCTGGCCAGTCCTATGCTCAATTTTCATCTGATTCATTAAGAATTCTATAGTTTCATTATACATTTTCTAAAAGGGACGAATACGTTTTACCTGCAACTTACTAGCTGCTTTCAAAGTAAAACTCCCAAACTTGGCTGCCCTTTTATTAGACACCAGTGGGATCAACTGACTATAGTTGGAGAGGGTGGGCGCTACAACATGGACAGTAACAGCTCAGTAAGCCTGGTTGTAGACTTTATAAACATGGGTGCTCAGGGTGGGGCTATCCAACCGGGGTACAGAGCGAATTCTGCTTGGCTTGGTCCTGTCTGGATCAAACTGCCCTGTGAACGTTGGCAATACACCCAGGTACACCAATGCTTGCACTCACAGACTTTACTGATGCAGATCCTTCATTCGTAGACTTTCATTATAACAATAGTCTACCACCTTGTGTTACAGTGCCATAAAAAAATGTAACTGTAGCGCATTAGTGCTTCTACCCAGAAGATAGATTCTGAATCAAGCTGGTGAGCAGTAGTGGAGCTGCTTTGTCCAGAAATGGTTCCCTATTGGGAGTTGTTTGTATAAATAAACTAATACATGTTTTGTTTATATGTAATGCAAAGAAGTTGCATTATCCATGGCAGCATAAAGCTGGGCATAGACTCAAGGATAAAGTCATATGAATCTTCGCTGTATAATTTTCAGACCATGTGTGGATTGCCCCGACATCTTTCGTACCATGGTCATCGGTCATTTAGTCAATCGGCCAGGTTAGAAGATTTTTGTCAGCTAATGATAATATTCTGCATGAATTGACAATATCAGTGGGAGATTGTCACTATTTCTCGAACATAACTTTCGCACAGTTGCTGTCTGAATTAATGGCCAGAACATCTTCTAATTTGTTCTTTTTACTACTTTATTTAATCTGAATGCTTAATTGTAGGTCAGGAGATTGCACTGCACAATCGATCGTCAGACAGATGAAGACCGCTAAACTTGAGATCGGCCTAGCAAACTTGTGTGTTATGCAGTTACGCATTCTGATGACTGATGTGTGCAAGACAAACACTTTTACTTTGTGCGACAGTTTGGATCACTCCATCAGCAGATGAATACAGAGTATTGGTTTAGATATTAATACGGCGCCTTACATTAAGTTTGACTTTACATAAGTTTGACAGTCATGCATATATTTGATTTTTCAGCAGTTTAAGGTTTATGATGTTTAAAAACACCAGAAAATAAAATGAGAGCATATACAGTACATGCAATAGTAATCACCTTTTAGTAAAAAAAAAAAAATCAATATGGTTGTAATTGCACAAAAACTGTGAGATATTTGGAATCTGCCATGATATGGCTGGATTGCTTTAAAATACTGCAGCTTATTCCAGGAAATTCCATAGACTTTTCAATGCAATTAAACAAAACCCAGAGTAATTGAGCAGGGATGTCAATCTTAAAGAGCCAATCTCTAGAACAAGGGCAGCAGCTTTGCATTATTTCACTTTCTTGTATATCTGTATTTAGAAAGTGTACACCTGTGCCGGGGATAGTGCACCAGTGGTTACGGTGGTTAGTAATACTGAATGCCAATGTACAAATTCTCTTCTGTGCGGTTCTTAAAGCAAAATGAAAAAGATTAACTAAATAATACAGAAATGCATAGACGGTATTATTAGTCATTTTTATGAAAGTAATATGTAAATAGAAGTTTACAAAGGTCTTCATAATATCCACATTGCTTTTAGGAGACAAGCTAAGCTCCCTCTTTTAATATGAATTTCATCTGTAAAGAACTGAATTAACTAGTCAAATAAAGGACGGGTGTAGCAACTGTACCCATAATTCTTTATACGTATAGTTGTCTAAATTTTCTTGTTCTATCCTTCAAGTATGTTTATAGAATAGAACTGTTAGAATGATGTAGTAGAAATATTCTTTGTGTTCTTGGCCAGGATGGGGCCTTTTAATAACCTTGAAGCGCCACACTGGCATAACTGGCCATAAAAGCCACCAAATTAAATTTTGGGAGACTATTGCTATGATTTAATTCATCATAAAGACAAGATAAATGTATTATCTTTCTGGCTAGTAGTCTCAAAGTAAGATTTTCCAATATGGCAGAATCAAGGTGATTACACACAATTTGTTTTTGTATAATAAATGAATATGCAATTATCAGGGGCTTATTTATAAACAACATCAACAATTAGATTTTAAAAGTCACCTACAAGTTAAGGTGCCCATACACGGACAGATTTAAACTGCTGCTTTAAACCAATTTGGCAGCTTTTCTGCCTGTGTGTTGAGCCCTCCAGGGCAACCTCACAAAAAGAGCGAATCTGGTTGGTTGCTATGGGTTGCTAAGTTTTTCTCCACTGTTTTCCAAAGCATGATAAATAGTCCCCTAAATGTAGAAGGGTAAAGGTTTTGCCAACCTTTATTTCAGGTAGTCCCCCAGGAAGGTTTTGGTCAGCTAAGAATTGGGCCTGATTTTAAGTTGATGGGGGGAGTGTTTCTCATTCTTGGGTTAAAGTATTTCCTTGGCAGTCCAGTAATTGGCCATGGGTGTCTGGGTTTCATGGTATTTAAAGGAAGG